>NC_047115.1:12176657-12476657 GCF_902500255.1 Thalassophryne amazonica | reverse complement strand
GATCTGACATTTTTCTACCCACTTGGAACGCACGCCGTTTTAAGCAAAAATATGTGATTTAATTACCAGCTGCATGATGAACGAGTTACACTGGGTGTACAGAGGAGACGGTGGCGAGCGTGAGGTTTGTTGGGCGGAGGAATTGATCAGCGATGTTGCAGGACCATTACACCAGGCGTGCATGTGTAATGACCCTAATTACCCCCATAAATCCGGCCCCTGCCACCCCTCACCCGCAAACTGGCCGACAACCACTCAGCTCAGTGACAAACTGGAGGACACAGGGGTCATTGTGTGAAAACATCCTCCTCTCCCAGTGTGCTCTTCCCCCAAATCAATGCATGGACACGCTGGTGACTCGGTAATAAGCACCATCCTCTCCCTCCTCCTCCTCCATCTTCACGTCGCCAGAAACCCTTCCCTCTTTTCTCCGGGTCGCCACACACACAGAGCCCCTTGTTGTTCTGAACTCTGGCTGCAGTCACATACCTCAACAAGCCTGCAGCGCCGCTTCGCAAACCTCCCCGTAGACAAAGAAGCCTAAAGAAATCACATATCTCAACCAAGTCGCACTACTGGAGACTTTTCTCGAAAATCCCCCCATGTTTGTCCAAGGACAACCACCGAGAAAGACTATTAGTACCATTGCTTTCTTTCTTTTTTCCCCACTTTGATGAACTGCCAAAAGGATTTTGCAAAGAAAGTTTAAAACTGTGCACCAGGAAAGTGCACAGTTTTTGAGAAAATGATCAAAATGTAACAAACAAACAAACAAACAAACAAAAATGCTGCAATATACAATGATGCACAATCCACATCTGTATCTTAACCCTCTGGGGCTGACGCCGTCGTATTTGACGGCTAAGACCAAGCTTTACTAAATTATAAATAACTTTTTAATAATATGAGATAGAAACTTACTTTTTTTTTTTTTGCTGAAAAGTTACCTCCGCAGACTTTCGAGCCAGCCATCAGCCATCTTTGTACTCCTCATAGAAGCTGTGTGATGATGTGCGCAATGTGAGTGTCCAATCGGAATTGGTTCACATGGTTTTCCAAAATCCAATCGTAGGGCAGATTTACCTCACGTGAAAAGCCAAAGATCGTTTTCAGGAGTGATATGTTACTAGCTGGCCCGTTTGAATAGCCCCCTGGGTGCTCCAATGAGTACATACTATTAGTACATACTCCGGGTGCCCTGCGCCATTATGCACAGCGATCAGTGAAAGCAGATGAAGAGCCTCGCACGACAATCTCACATGCTCAAACAAAAAGTGTGTAACTATCAGGATTGCTCCACTAGTTTGAATGTGAATGTTACTGGATAACTCTGTTGCTTTCTCTGCGTAAAGCACTGTTTACCGTATCAAAATAACAAAACACATAGACCATTTTGTATATATTGTTCAAAATGTGCATTTGTGTTTATTGTTTGAAAGGTTTTGTTGTACAGTCTTTCACACAAGACCTCAAATTACCTTTAGAAAGTTTGCTGTGTGGAAAATTATTTTTCGCTTTATTTTATTTTTCCTTGCATATTTTTGATTGTAAACCTTTATTATAAAACACAACAAAAACATATATATTCTGAAAGCACAGGTTGTCCTGAAAAAAGAGACATAAAACTTGATTGTGGGATGCAGGGAGAGCTGTTAAGAGCAATAATAAAACATTTATGCCAGGCGAGTGAACTGTCCAAAAAATGCCCTCGGACCCCAGAGGGTTAATCAATACAAGAATTTAATGGGTGTTTCCTATTAATAGGGTTGAAAATTGATCAATATGTCAAAAACATTCATCTTCCTCGATAAAATATTTTAAAAAGATGCACAATTCACATCTGAAGCTCAATCAGCAAATAAATAAATAAATAAAAGTTAACACTTTCAGTTAATGGTGTTGATTAATTTCACAAATGTTCACAGTGATTAGATCACTATTAGAGAAATTGATTAAAACCTCCACCCCCCCCCCCAAAAAAAAAAAAAGAATGGGAGGAAAAACGATTCAGAATCCAAATTTGAATCCTGATTAACACCAAAATCCATTGTGTTCTTCCTCTTCATTAGATTGCTCATTCTACCAAACGTCATGGAGGTCATGTTAGAATATTTTGAGAAGCTGATGGAAATGTTCTAAATTTCTGCATCTTACTGTGTTAAAAATGAAATAACCACCTTCGTAATCCACATTTGAATCCTGATCAATACCAAAACCTTTTGACTGAACCTGCTAACAAACACTGATGATCACTTAAACCTCTTATTGGAAAAGATGCTGAAAATTCCAATTTCCTGTAAAAAATTACCTTTTAAACAGGAAGATATTTGAGATACTTCATCATACCCTCAACTGGCTCAAAACCCTCATTGTGACACTTTTAGCTGGAATCGCTTTCATGAATAAACTGACATTAAAACTCACGACGACAGTTCAAATTTGTTGACCCAGTGCTCGACACCTGTTAAGTGCCCTCAAACACCACATCTCCTTTCCCACTCAGCCAAAACACTTTTGCATTGGCGCATCAGATAAGTCGCTGAAAAGACAAACAGAAAATGGGTTTTTCTCGCCTCCAAATGTCAAAGCAAGATATTTTGTGCGATACATATTTGTTTCCATCTGCTGACACGAAGCGGTGAAGCCTCCAAACCACTGTGCTGAATAAAATATTAGTTTGAATAAAAGACTTGGATGATTTTCTTATGAGAAAAGGTCAAACAGCCGTCTAGACGGGAGGTGATTTATTAACCCTCACGTGCACACTCACACTCATGCACGTTCTTAACAATCCACGTGACAAACGTGACGTCAGAACCCAAACTGAACCGAGCTTCAAACAATGTGAGGATTTTAAACTGGGACCTTGAGGTCACTTTGGAGAAAGTTTCGGGTCTCACTGTGTTTGTGGGGACATCTGGTTCTCATATAGAGAAATTCCTCAATCAAACCTGGTCCACCAAACAGTCCCGGGTCATCTTAGCTCCTCACACGGTCTTTCAGCACCAATACTGATCTTATTAACTGGATCTGGTTTCAGCCAGATGTGGTGGGCCCAGATTTCCTGACTTGCAAGGTCAGTCACATTTTAAGTCCTTGTTTGTCCTAATGATTGACATGGATGAAGACAAAGATAAATTCAGTGACTTGGAAATGTCTATGTATCCATCCCCTGACTTGTCCAAAGGAATTCTAAATAATCCTTATGCTTTTTTTTTTTTCCAATTACTTACAGTATGGCCTCCAACAATGGAGATACTGTGTATAAAAATGGCTCATTAATCCTACATGGTTAATATGATATATTTTTTAATTCCCTGAATTAAAACTAACGATCGACATTATAGCCACATATTGACGGGTTCATTTCAAATCCACTGTGTTGGTGTACAGACACAAAATTACCGTATCGACACATGAGAATGAAAATAAATTTAGTGGTATTTTCTCAGAGCTCCGCTAACAGAGCTCCATCGCTAGCTGGCTCACTGGCTGCTAACTGTTGAGGAGGACTGAGCATGTTATTGCAAATATCTGTAATAATATAGCTTTCTGTGCGGGTAATCGTGCTAGCATATCATCATAGAAGTCTGTGTTCCAGTGTTAATGTTGAGTGAAATTTTCTCATTTAATTTGATATGCTAGCAAGGTTAGCATTGGTTAGAACTTTTTGTAAGTATCAGTAGCTTAAAAGACTTTAAGTCTTGACTAAGATTATAAAGGAAATAATTTCTTCATACCCCACTGCTAGCTCACGTGACTCACTGGCTGATAGTTGTTGTGGAGGACTGAGAATTTTATGACAAATATCTGTAATAATATGACTGTACAGTTAAGAGTTCTGTGTGCCAGTAATAACATTGACTGAAATTTTCTCATTTGATTTGATATGTTTGTGAGGCGAGCACTGATTAGCACTTTTAGATAGCAGGAGCTTGATGACTTTAAGTCCCAAATTGCGACGTCTGAGGAAATACGATTTTTTTTTCATACCCACACCCAAGGAAACTGTTATGAAAATGACTGCTCAGGCCCCAAAAATATGATTTAATAAAACACCTGAACCAAAAGGTTCATCTTTTAATTGTAAGTTTGGTAATGGTAATGATCATATTATGATGGATGCATATTGGGCTTCATTTGTCACACCCATGTCATGTAGGGTAACAATTCTCCATCTCTTCACCCGTAACGGGCATTCCATTGAATGCCATATTGACCATGCATGCTTGCATCTGCCGATATGTTGTTGTAAAGCCTGAGTATGGTACACACAAACACGAAATAATTGTGCTTGTCCAAATACTTATGGACCTGACTGTATGTGACAATGGAAAAGGTTGACCAAATTTGAATTTGATGTAAAATTTAACAGCATATTCAATTCAATTGATTTCAATTATATAGCACCAAATCACAACAAATAACGTATGTAGGGTAGCGCCAATTTTCCACCTCTTCACCCATACATGGGTGAAGAAGACGTAATGGGGATTCCATTGAATGCCATATTGACCATGCATGCTTGCATCTGCCGATATGTTGTTGTAAAGCGTGAGTATGGTACACACACACCCCCCCCCCCCCCCAAAAAAAAATTGCGATTGTCCAAATACTTATGGACCTGACTATATGTGACAATGAGAAAGGTTGACCAAATTTGAATTTGATGTAAAATTTAACAGCATATTCAATTCAATTGATTTCAATTATATAGCACCAAATCACAACAAATAATGTCATAATGGCCGATAACGTAATAACACATGCCATAACACGTTTCTCATGAGTAAGGTCTAACCTTTACCAACTCCTACAGGAAGCACACAGGCAACAGTGGGAAGGAAAAACTCCCTCTGATGATACTCAGGAAGAAACCTCAAGCAGACAAGAATAAATATTATTAGAGCCAAATGTAACTGGAATTCTCCCAGAATCTTGCCAAAATAAAAGAAAAACAAGCAAAATCGAGAGGTTGTGTGTTGTAAGCAAGTGAAGGTGTGCAAGTCATAGTCATAAGACACGGAGCAGGAAAATAAAATATCAGCAAGCCAAATCCTTCACACTGATGTTCTAACTAGGAGTTTAATGGTATTATACCATCATATGTATTGTCAATGAAGTGATAAAAACCACAAAAAGGCAGAGAAATCATGGAGGTAGACAGGCAGGAAAACCAGCGCAGAAGCAAATGATGAGTGTGGGAGTCAGTCAAAGAAAGAAAACACAGAGATACAAACAAAGCGATGAGAGGACGATGATGAGAGGACGTGAACATCGGTAAAGAGGTCAAGTTGGCAGTAATGATCTGTTTGACAGAAATTCAACAAACAGCATTTTTCTGCAAGAACTATGTGTCAGATTCAGAATGGGTCATACGTGCACCGTTCTGTCTCCATCAGACTGAGCGAACATCACCAACCATGAAACCATCACATCACAGTAAAGTGTGTTCAGGCGAGGATAAAGACGGCCGTTAAATAACGCTTCATCTCTCAAAAAACGATGTGTGTGAAGGTAGAAATGGCGGTGACTTTAGAGTATGAATGCCTCTCAGTGGAGCAGATAGGTTTGAGCGAGTGTGGATCTTTATCACAGAGAGGCACTTTTCCACTGCTGGGACTCAATTCCTTCATTCTGGAAAGAAAGTCTTTTGGTTCCTGGTGGTTCCTGGTTTACATGTGGTTGTGAAACTTGGACAGTAAGTATCTCCAGAGGATCTTTGGGTAAACCCAGAATGGCTTTGTGTGAAACAATGTGAGGGAACGTCAGCTACAAAATTTTGGCCATGTGTTGTGTTTCGCTGGGTATGATCCTGCACGTAGGTGCTGCTGTGTTGAGGCCCCAGCTGGAGAAGGTCAATGGATGCCCAAAGGTGATGTGGCTGCAGCAGATAGATGGTTAATTTCAATACATTCTCGCTCCCAATTCGTCACATTTTCTTGCAAAAGGTTCATTTTGCCCAACCGTCAATATGTGACGAGTCAGGTGGCCATAGGAAGGGGCCACCGAACTCGTTACATTATGGGCACTGATCAAAGGTTGGGAGCGAGAATGTGTTGTTTATTTGAAAAGATGATCACGGACAAGTTGTCTGCCTAAGTGGTTGCCATCCAGGACCCAGGGTGGTTGTGTAGTATGGTGGATGTGGCAATGCATACTCTCACCCATGACCTGGAGTTAATTCCAACTAGCAATCAACCCAACATCCAGCATCTAGTCACAACTACAGGTTTTGTTCCTACTTGCTGTTTAACGAAGCTAGAAAAACTCTGCCCCCCCCCCCCCCCCCAAAAAAAAAAAAAAACCTGGGTCAATGACACAGGAGTGGTACTGTCTAACTACCAAGAAGCGAAAGAGGTAAAGCAAAGAGCTTTGGAGTTTGCCTTTTACAGCAAGAAGAGGTAAGTGGTCACTATGCCACCAGCTAGGTGGGGCCAAAAGAAAGAAGTTTATATAACGGCTGCGTGGATCCTTGTCATTTGATTGGTGCTTTGTATGTCACATGACATGGATTATTTGTCCCATTTGTGTTAGATGGTATTTAGAGTGCAATTTGGTTCCATTTAGAGTGCAAATTTGTTTCCATACATTTGATACCATTGTACTCTGCACACACACCTACACACACACACACAAACACAAAACAAATCCACTGCACTGTCTGGAGGCTGTTAGCAGGAAGTTAGAATGAAAAGCTGGACTAATTTCTGACGTGATTTTTTTTCGCTCACTGAGGATGTACACATTTTTTTTTTGCTAGTACACACGCACACAAGCACCAACCCAGTTGTGTGAGCACGCGTGCATGCACACGTGCAGGACAACGTCACAAGCGAGACGACGATTTGATTGAGCTGACGGTGCTAATTCTTGTAACACACACATACAGTGTACACACACATACACACAAATTCCACTCCGCTGTAAGCCATCTGGATGCATGAAGAGCTGTTCAGATGAAAAGTTGAAAAGCTGATGTGATTTTTGACTGGACTGAGGAACTACACAAAGTCTTTTTTTTTTTTTTTTAGCATCACCAGACAATTTGGACTTTAGCAGCAGTCAAACACCAAAATGTAAGTCCCTTTTCTGTTCTTTATAAATTAATAAAATATCTAATGACAAGGATCTATTTTAGCCATTATATAAAACAAATAATGAATGTTTTTACATTTTTTCAATGGAACAAATATTTAATTTGGTGAAATATTCCTACGATTGAACTCATAAACATTCATTATTTGTATACTATTTTATGCAAATATCAAGCGGCACAACATGGCGAGTGCCAATCCAAGTGAAGGCAACGTGTCCTCAGAGTGACGCTTGTTCAAACAAAAGAGTCCAAGATGGCAAAATGTGCTCTGAAATACCTGCAATGGCATAAAAAATACAAACAAAAATTAATTTTTGCATTTTTCTTTTCAAGAAGTAAACACTTCCAAATCTAAAAATGTTGTTTTTGTAACCAAATAACACCTCTAAAGTGATTTACAAGTGATCATACAAAGATGTTAGCATGCTAATGAGTAGCACAGGAAAGTCACTGTGAAAGATGTTGGACTGAAACAAATCAATTGAACTTTGGTTCCTTGAAGCAGTCAAGCATGGAGCCAAAGCTCACAGTGATGAAGTTCCCTGTCTTTTATAATCTATTTAAACACTGTGCACAGCAACGCCCAGGGAACGCCCATCAAGCGGCAAAGGCCAACTGCTTGTCGTCCTCATTTGTAACTAATCTGGCTGTACCTTAACACACATCCTTAAAGTGATGCTAAGGTGGTGTTCCGCTTGGGCACAGAAGTGTTTGAGCTCAGGTTGAGGTTACGCTAAGACTGACGTTAGCATGGATCATACCTGGCATCAGATGCTGACGCTTTCTCGCTAGCCTTCGTGTCAAATACTTGAGATGTGCTCACATTCACCAATCAAAGGTTACTCGACCCCGATGTGCCCATCTGCATCTATACGAGCCGTTCACATTCACCAAACAATTTAAGCCGACGACAGTTTCTGGGTAAATGTCAGTCAGCGGTAAGTAATACGCCAGCAGTTGGACACACACACGTGTTTAGCATGCACATGTGCAGCAACTTCAAAGGGCTTAATGGGTGTAGATGTGCAGCATGTATTTAAGCATTCACACATACATTTGGATCTCCTGATAGGTCAGACTGAGATGTCAATAAGTATCAGTACGATGAAACCAAAGCAATCAGTGATACTGGCATCCTGACAGTTTTTGTTGCCCTTTCAGATTTTCTAACATGGCTAGAAAGTGCCACAACTCTTTACTGGACAGTGATGGGGACAGGGAGATGATCGGAGGGTGTGACGTGGCATCTGGGGGACTTTCAGAACTGTCGGTTGTTTACGATGGGTGCGCTTCATAGATGGGACCCCAGTCTAATGCAGATTCCTTCCTGAGTGCATCATTCCAGTCACTGGGGAAGGAATCTGCATCAGACTGGAGACCCATCTACATGATGTCACAGACGTTCACCTGCTTAGTGCTACAGTCTCCAGGGATAAGCATCAACACCAGTGGACCTCAGGACCTGCATAGTCTGCAAGCCTGGGAGCATTAACATTTCTGGTGCGTCACTGCGTCCACCTCATTATGAAACCATCTCTGGGTTCTGGGTGGCCACCATCCAGGCAGACAATCCATCTCCACCTCGACCTACAACAGATCACAATTATGTAGAGATAAATTTCTTAATGTCACACCTAAAGTATACCTGGCTACCGCGTCAAGGACAGACTTAGCACTCTCATCTTTTTAAGGTGGACTTATTTGTAGTTAGAACTCCCACACTGTATCGGCTCAGCCAGGCGTGCGTATCTCATTACAGTCCATCAAGGACGGTGGTTCGACCAACGAGAGGTTGTTCGACAGCTCAGAAAGCTGTTTGTGGGCAGCAGTCATAAAATTAATTAAAGATCATAAGTGCTCCCAATTACCCAGGATTATATATATATATATATAAACAAAGTGTGGAATGTGTCCTACATCCACAGAAAGGAGCACCAGGCAGACGCCTCAGCATGTGGATGTGCTGATATTTACCAGTGAAATCAAATTCGTATATACATTGTCAGATTTATTTTTGGAGCTATTGTGACTGTTGCATCCATCCCACGGTGCAATGAGGAGAACAGGCGAGGAGGAGAAGAAGCAAACCGAAGAGGACAGGAGACGGAGAATTACATAGCAGGGATGAAGAGAGAGAGAGACAGAAGGATAAAGAGCGAGGAGAAAAGGAAGGAGAAGACGTTAGAAGAGAGAGGATGAGACAGGAGAGGATGAGGAACAGTAGATAAGTCCCACCGTGATGAAAGCGTTACTCTGACACAGAGAGGCGGCGGTGCCAATCAACCCAACGACTGCTTCCAAACACACGCACACATCTTTAAAGACCAGCATGTGTACGGAACCTCTTCTCATATTTAATAAAGAGAACTGAAGTACACAGTATGACAAACTGAGAAAAAAAAAAAACTCCTACTTAAACTGAAGGTCTATGTTCAATGGCTCCCCCTCCCCTAATGACCAGGAGGGTGGAGGTTATACGATCATATGTTGTCCAACAACAAAGATTAAATTAAAAATTGCATCAGTATATGACCTTTTGAGCCCCAAATCAATAGGTTTCTTGGGATCAGCATGCCAAACACACACACACCAAATTTGCTGACAATCAGGAAATTAGGAAAGAAATTATTGTGCTCACAAGATTTCTACAAATTATGCTCAAACAACATTGAGCTTTTACCCCAAGGTCCACATGTTTCTAGGGGGTCACCATGTATAGCACACATATCAAGTTTGGAAACAATCAGACACTTAGAAAAGATGTTATTGTGCTCACAAGTTTTCTACTATGTCCCAGTGACCTTGACCTTTGATCTTTGACCCCCCCCCCCCCCCCCCCCCCCCACACACACACACACCAAAGTCAAAAGGCATCTTGGGATCAATAGATTTAACACAAAAATTACACAGAAATCAGGAAAGAAGTTATTGTGCCCTCCACCAAGGAGGTTATGTTTTCACCGGCGTTTGTCTGTTTGTCTGTTAACAGGATAACTCAAATTTGGTTCAAATGATGGGAGATATGTCCAGGATCAATCGATTAAAATTTGGTGATGATCCAGATTAAACTCCGAAATATAGCATAATATATTAGTTTGCCCTTTTGTGAATCCACATCCTTCAATATTGATATGTAGCATGGCAGAGGTATGGGCTCTACCGAGTGCCCTTCTAGTTTGTTTTTGAAGAATGCTCCAGTGACCTTGATTTTTGACCTTTGCACCCTAAAATCAATAGGGTTCTTGAGGTCCATATCTGAAATGTATATAGCAGGTTTGGTGGCAATCGGACCGGCACAACTGAAGCAGCCTCCCTCACAACTCAAATGTGGCATGAATTGTGTTTCACTCAGATGAATTTATAATAGAGGCTCCTGCTACATGGCTCAGTGCAAAACAATGATGGGGAGCAGCTAGTAGGATTTCTATAAGTCACTCTGAAATCTGAAGCATGAAAACACAATGTGCTTAAATCAGAAATTAACTCAATCATTCCTTTAGTATTCTTACCTTATGATGTCACAAAGACAAGGCCCTATCTTCCACCCAGCGTAAAGCACCACACAACACAGCACATGTGTCATTACTTGTTTTCTACCGATGGAGCTGCATGGATGCTTTTTCATTACATAGTTCACTTGCTCTTATTTGTGCGCCTGTGGGCGTGTCAGTCTTAATGTGAGATGTGGACAAGCATCTGGAGCAGACAGTGAGTCTGCCATAGATTAGCAAAAACCTGGTATGAAGTCAAGCAAAGTATTTCCCTGATAGTTATGTGGCGCGATGTTCAGACACATCTTACATAAGCGGGTTCACAATGCACATGCATGCTGCTCATACAGCTGAATCAGAAAATAATGGCTAAATGAAACAAAAGTAAACACTAATGGGAAATTATTCAACTTCACCTCATTGCATCACCTCAGGGAGCTTTGGTGGCTGCTCTCCATTCGCATGTTTTGGATACTGCATGCGAATCTGTTAACTCACCAGAGATCCTCTTAGATAAATCCACTGCAAAATAGCAGAAAGCCCAATTCGAGGACACCCCAGGTCACGAAGGGCAGATGACAAATGGTTTATTTTAGGTAATGTCCAAAATATGCCCATGACTAAGCCTTACTTTGCACTCAGATTATGCACCCTACAAACAGGAAAGTGGAGTTGGACATGCCCAAGGTGGAATTGGATGCATCCATGGGGCATCACAGATTTTCAAGATAGGGCCCAAAAGGCACCCATTATTATGGATGAAAAAAAAAAAAAAAAAAAAAAAACAGAAAACACTGGAAAGTTTGATGATCACTAAATTTGTTGCAGAACTGCATTGCTCCACAGGGCCACCAACAGGCCCAGCATGACAAAAACAAAAACAGAACCAGGACTACTGGGCCACACAGATGTTCCACAATGATGCACGTTTGTTTGGCCTGATGAGTTCCAACAACCAGTAACAGGGTTATTCTGCATCAGCATGTGAGTGCAGAACTGTGACCGTGCACACGCACACACACACACACACACACACACACACACACACACACACACACACACACACACACACACACACACACACGTTCTCTACCTTGAGGCTGTACCAGTCTGCCTACCGAGTTCACCTTTACAAATGTGTTCCATCAGAAAAATTAATACACTACAATTAACATAACCTGTGTTAATTATGATAATCAACTGCACACAGAATGCAAACACACTCTTTGTGTGTTTACACATACTGAGTGGCATGAAATGACACGGAGAGACAGGACAACAACAGCGAGCAAGACACACAACATCCTTCAATAAAAACTGCATTTTATAATAGAAAACATAATAAAAATGACCAACCTTTCCCTCGTTAAGGCTCCACACTTGTGACAATATGCTGATTTTCTATGTTTTATTTTACTGTCCTGGTTAAGCAGAATATTTTGGGGTTTTGGGCAAAAGAAACAATCTGAAGATTTTGCTTTGAGCTCCGAGAACTCATGATGGATATTACTGACTTTTTTTTTTCACAATTGGCAGCTCAAAGGATCAATCAGCAAATCCATAAAAGCAACTGAGTGATTACTGGAATAAAAATAATAATCAGCTTGAGCAGCAAAATGAGAGGAGGATGATGACAGAAAGAGAGCGGGAGCTGAATGACCACCTCAGCGGTGACTCCGGAGTCAAAACGAATACACACACACACACACACACACACACACACACACACACACACACACACACACACACACACACACACACACACACACACACACACACACACACACACACACACAGAGAGTTAATTATTATCCTGAATAATGAGAAGCAAACGACTCATTAAATCTCTCCTTGACCCCCACACAGCAAAAACTTCACCCGCTTTCTTCACTTTCTGACTTCATGAAAAATCAAACCCGAAGCCTTTTCGGTTATGAATTATTAATTGGCTTTAAAGAAAAAAAAAATATCCAAAAAGTCTTCCAGCTGATCCCAATCCAGTTCAGGTGAAGAAATCGTGAGGATGAAGCTGCTCCATGTGACCCTGTATTTCATCCAATCTCAATCCGTGAAGATAAATTCCATCCTGACTCATCTTTCGTTCTTGTCATGTGACTCACACCACGAGACAAAATACATTCAAACCCTCAATGAAGCCAGATTTCTCTGGAATAAATTCACACACCTTCTGGATCCTCGGCCATTTGGGCAACAATCAGATATGGATGTCGACCCAGATCCAGAGCTGTTTTTTATTTGGGGACACTCAGCCATGTGACTCAGATGACATCATGTCCATCAAGAGAAATGTATGATCTTTTTTTTTGGATGTTTACCATATGATTTACAAACAAACAAATAAACTCATCTCACTGATTTAAACAAGTATTAATTCATGGATTCAGATCCAAATCATCATCATCCTTACACCACATTGGATACTTCAAATAACCAGTTAGCCCCACTAAATGTCATAACTTTCAAACAACCAGTAGGGGGTGCTAAATGTCTACATCAAAATGCACAGTACAAGATAAGGGCCCTATCTTGACATTTGGCACTGGGTTGAAAGTAAGCGCATAGCACAAATTAAGGCTGCACGACATATCCAGTTTATACGGTACACAATATAAATTTAGCCTACGGTAGAGATTTGGACTCCACCCTGCGGAGTTTTTCAATCCAGGGAAACTCCTCTGTGAAGCATCTCTGAACCACTGCTCCTTTTCTACAAAGTGCAATGGGGGGGTTCTGAGCTGAGGCATGTCTCTCATGTGAGATGCCTGAGTGTCGCTGAACACTGCAAAGCCAAGACAGCAATGTGCAATGTTTGCAAAGCTGTTGTTTAAGCAGATGCTCCGGGCAGAGGTGGATGGCTCCGTCGCGACCTGAATCAAACATTTGAGAAAGTCCCACATAATTTTAGGATTAATTTAAGGATTTTTTAACCGACGCAGAAAGACAAAATCAGCCGGGGAATGACGTTTTACCCAGACTGACTTCAAATATGAGTAAATTAATGACTTTTATTAATTTCTTTTGGTGGTTAATGCATTTTGGTAATGAAGAAATGCCTGCATCCTGAAAACGCTTCATGCATTCAGAGCGGGTGTGCCATCTAGTGTTCAAGAGATGAAACTTCAGCCACTGACCCAACAATAATATACCAAAACATCAAATGTAGACTTGCATCTTAGATGTACCTTCTGCAAATGGTAGCTGGAGTTTTGAGATCTACACAATAAATGTTCTCAAAATTACATTATAACTGTTTTTTTTTTGGTCTTTTTTATGTTTTTTTTTTTTTCCAATTTAGCTTTGCTAAGGGACCCATTCAGAAACATAATTTTTACACTTAAGTTTATATACTAACATATACTGTTACCGTGAAGGTATTCAATTTATAATGCAATATGAATTTTAGGTTTTATCGCCCAAGCCTAGCACAAATACATTTTGGATTTGTCCAACTCTATCTGATGGTTTTCAGGGTGCGTAATCTGAAAGCAAAGTAAGGTGCAGGGTGCATAAGAGTGGGATTTGACCAGAATATCCGTCAAGACAATCAGTCATTCCCAGGTGCACTGGAAATGAACACACTACTTTTGATACTGGGCTGAAGTGAGAGGTTTTCTGGCCAGTTAACAGATCTACACAAAAATCAACAATATAGTTACTAACCTCATCCCAAATATAAAGCGATTACACCAAATGGTTGTGAGATGTGTACCAAAGACCTTAAAATGATGTTCACGTCCCAAACATTTGCAGAGTGCCACCTGTCCAGATTTTGGTGTTTTAATCTTCATAAACTAGAAGGAAATCCACTGAGTGGTTTCTGAGGAGCATCAATGGTTCAAGACCACCAGTATCCAACTCTCTGTGTACATTAGGAGCATCATCAAGAACAGAATGAAGCTACAAACAAAACCAGTATGTGGATATGTGCTGATGATCCTGAGTAAAATAAAGAGAAATTCCAAAAGAAATGTTTCTGAGATCTAGCACTGAGTGGACAGACAGACAGGCACACGAGAGGTTTAATTTGTTTCAGTGCAGGATAATTAGGAAGTACTTCACCCAGAGAAACCCTGAACTGGATTTATGGCTCCAGAATACAGAATGGCTACAGAATAACACTTAAAAGTTGACGGAAAGATTCAAAGTATGTGAATTACAACTTTAATACAAATGCGTTTATTTGCTATCAAGCAAATCTGTAATAAAGATAAATTTAAAAAATTGAACCTCCATGATGGAGGTGACTGTAGATTATACGGAAATAATTTTAATAAAGGGTGACCTCCAAAAAAAAATGGTCAGAAATCCTACAAATTTCAAGATATTTGCCTGAATTAAACTTCAGCCTGTGTATGATCATTTCCCCAAAGTTTCAGTTTATCTTGGTCGCTTTGCAGAAAAGTCATGTTCTTTTCAAAGTATGCTCCAAATGGTAGGATTTGTTGGCAAAATAGGTCTCCAGGTAAAATGTCTTTTCCTCGGTTGACCAAGACATGTTGGGGAAGATGATTGGAAGAATAGTCTCGTAATCAATTGCATTGGCACATTGCATTTATGTGCTTTTCACATTAAAGTTGCACATTTGTAGTCAAATGAAGCTCTGCTGCACAGACATTCACACCACCAGGTGCATGGATCAATATCGCTTCTCTGTCTGGACTAATCAATTCTCATTCTAATCCGATCAATGCCCCTGTCAACACTGTATTCTGATCATCAATGCCGAGATCAATGACATCTCTCATTTATCCCAAATGACCATTGATCCAGGCTCACACACACACACACACACACACACTCCGCGCAATCTTTAGGTGGTGATAAACGGGTAATTGACTGGACCAAAGCGCCACATCCAGCCGAGAAAGTCTGAAACTGGAGCATTATGGCGACAGAGTCTGACATTCTGGGATAACAAACTGTTTTAAAGAACAACAAGAAAAACAATGACGTCCTCTTGTAAAACTGATCAGGCGTCACTGTGCTGACTCGCTGTTGCTGCATTTGTTTTTTGTTTTTTTGAAGTGGTCTCCTTGTTTTGTTGTTTTTGCTTGTGTTTACTGTGGCAACAATCATTGTCTCCACATTCTTATGTGCAGCCATCCGGTTTGTGCTGGCGCGACTTAAACGACTTCAGTCCGACGTTCCTCATCAAATAACGAAAGCACAGAAATGCATCAATCATTCCGACTGCAAAAAAAGAGGAAAGCACAGAATACTCTGCACAGACTTTAACTTCACTTTTCACACTTACAGGATTCAGAGCGAACCACACAACTCTTACCCACGCAGTGAAGCAAATCTGCCCCCTAGTGGACAAACCTTTGCAAATGTCAAACTGAAGGGTGATTGTGTTTTATTTGTGGATTGATGGCCAAAGATGAAGATGTTTTAAAGGATAACTTCATGTTTTTACAACCCCTAGCAAAAATTATGGAATCACCGGCCTCGGAGGATGTTCATTCAGTTGTTTAATTTTGTAGAAAAAAAAGCAGATCACAGACATGACACAAAACTAAAGTCATTTCAAATGGCAACTTTCTGGCTTTAAGAAACACTATAAGAAATCAAGAAAAAAAGATTGTGGCAGTCAGTAACGGTTACTTTTTTAGACCAAGCAGAGGGAAAAAAATATGGACTCACTCAATTCTCAGGAAAAAATTATGGAATCACCCTGTAAATTTTCATCCCCAAAACTAACACCTGCATCATATCAGATCTGCTCGTTAGTCTGCAAGTGGACTGACATGAATCATGGCTCCAACACGAGAGATGTCAATTGAAACAAAGGAGAGGATTATCAAACTCTTAAAAGAGGGTAAATCATCACGCAATGTTGGAAAAGACGTTGGTTGTTCACAGTCAGCTGTGTCTAAACTCTGGACCAAATACAAACAACATGGGAAGGTTGTTAAAGGCAAACATACTGGTAGACCAAGGAAGACAAAGCGTCAAGACAGAAAACTTAAAGCAATATGTCTCAAAAATCGAAAAATGTACAACAAAACAAATGAGGAACGAATGGGAGGAAACTGGAGTCAACGTCTGTGACCGAACTGTAAGAAACCGCCTAAAGGAAATGGGATTTACATACAGAAAAGCTAAACGAAAGGCATCATTAACACCTAAACAGAAAAAAACAAGGTTACAATGGGCTAAGGAAAAGCAATTGTGGACTGTGGATGACTGGATGAAAGTCATATTCAGTGATGAATCTCGAATCTGCATTCGGCAAGGTGATGATGCTGGAACTTTTGTTTGGTGCCTTTCCAATGAGATTTATAAAGATGACTGCCTGAAGAGAACATGTAAATTTCCACAGTCATTGATGATATGGGGCTGCATGTCAGGTAAAGGCACTGGGGAGATGGCTGTCATTACATCATCAATAAATGCACAAGTTTATGTTGATATTTTGGACAATTGAACGGATGTTTGGGGATGATGAAATCATTTTTCAAGATGATAATGCATCTTGCCATAGAGCAAAAACTGTGAAAACATTCCTTGCAAAAAGACACATAGGGTCAATGTCAACGAGCAGATGTGACTTGATGCAGGTGTTAGTTTTGGGGATGAAAATTTACAGGGTGATTCCATAATTTTTCCTCAGAATTGAGTGATTCCATATTTTTTTCCTCTGCTTGGTCTAAAAAAGTAACCGTTACTGACAGCCACAATTTTTTTTTCCTGATTTCTTATAGTGTTTCTTAAAGCCAGAAAGTTGCCATTTGAAATGACTTTAGTTTTGTGTCATGTCTGTGATCTGCTTTTTTTCTACAAAATTAAACAACTGAATGAACATCCTCTGAGGCCGGTGATTCCATAATTTTTGCCAGGGGCTGTAGGTGTTGATATGTTGGTTCATACTGACATGATGGCATCACACGGTCTGACCTTCAACAAGACATTTTCATCCACACAAATGCCACTCACTGGATATAATTCTCTTTCAGACCATTCTCTGTAAACCTTAGAGATGGTTGTGGGTGAAAATCCCAGTAGATCTGAAATACTCAGACAAGCCCGTCTGGCACCAACAACCATACCACGTTCAATGTGACTTAAATCCCCTTTATTCCCCATTGTGATGCTCAGCTTGAACTTCAGAAAGTTGTCTTCACCATAACTAGATGCCTAAATGCTTTGAGTTGCTGCCACGTGATTGGCTGATCAGCTATTTTCAGCCCAGTCTCACGAAATGAGTCAAATTTTCGTGACTTTTTTTTTTAACTCACTATTACTAACCCTACTCCCACCCTGACCCTAACCTTAACCAACCCCGACACCCCCTGCTTCACTTTTAATTTCGTGCAGCCATCACAGAATGAATTAGAATGAATTTGTGCTGCCATGACGAAAATGAGGCTCTTTTCATCAAAATATCACGAACCAATAGATTAATGTATATTTCATGTTGCTGAATCACGACTTGCCGTGAGAGAAGGTTTCTATTTGTGTTAACAAGCAATTGAACATGTGTACCTAATAAAGTGGCCAGTGACTGTAAATGTGGGGTGACGGGGGGTTAGGGTTGGGGTTTGGGGAGAGTAGACACTTACGCTATGGTTATGGTTAGAGTTAGGAGAAAGGGGAAGATTAGAAATAGCAAAATTTTAAAATAACATGTCACGAAAATGGGGCGTTGTTCCTGATAGGGACACACAAAAAAACTTGAGACTTAGCTGGTTTTGTCCTAATAGGAAATCTAGAGTGTCAGTGTTATTGGACAACTGTAGAATATTGATGGATGAACTGAAACAGTATGAACATTGGGGGGGGTCCAATGTCCATGTTAAAGGCACAGAAATCCAAATCCATGACCCTGAACAGAGGAAACCGTGTCACAACACTGAGCCACCTGTGCCACGTGCACCCAGGACATCATTTCCTCTCCCACTGGGCTCCTCCTACAAATAAACAGCCTCTGTCTCTCGCTCACGTTTTTTTTTTTTTTTTTTACACCCAGAGAGCAACTAAAGGGATTGGCAGGGGTGGTGGCCAAGTGGTTAATGCGCTTGGTTTCAGTGCAGAAAGTTCCGGGTTCAAATCCCACCCCTGCAACATTTAATGTAATGTGGAGTTGCGTCAGGAAGGGCATCCGGCGTAAAACTTGTGCCAATTCAACATGCAGATCCACCTTGGATTTGCTGTGGCGACCCCGAGTGCAAACAAGGGAGCAGCCGAAGGGACTTACAGAGCAACTAAAGGGATTAAAGGTCAAACGTACTAATTGCTGACTCCATCATTTAATCTGGTTGATACAGGAGATTAAATCTGTAATCCTGCCCCACTGCCACGAGAAATAATGAAGTAGCATTACATCTGTGTGCTTTCCAAGAGCTGTTGTGCTTCCACGAAAGGCTCAAAAAAACGAGGAGGAGAAGTGGCAAACATGAAGGCGGGTAGGCGAGATCAAGGAGGATGTGCCAGCGCAACAAAATCAACCTAAAACAAGGCTTGTGTCATTGGGGTCTGATCTTACGGCTCGCGCAAAGTAACGCCTGGCACACCAGTCACTGCTAATTTCCAAATAACACAGTTACTATTTTCACACATAATGCCTACGTTGTTTAAATAGCAAAGGTACCGCTCAAAGACTGTACGTATACTGGACAAGGCCTCTGTGACATCACCCGTAGGTTTTCTATAAAGACCCAGAACGGACCATATAGTATCGCCATGTTGACTCACGCTGACTCACAATGAAGCCATTAACGCAGAAAAGGGAGGAGCATGGGTGGCTCAGTGTGTGACAAAAGAAACCTAAACACACACTCTTCTGATTCTTCGAGTCAGAAGAGTGTGGACTGAGGCTAGCTAACAGGCTAGCCTCAGTCCAGGTGTTTATTAAATCATTTTTTGGGATACTGCACTAATGATTTACTTTGGTGTGTGCATTAAAACTTATGAGCCGCTTATCTTCTCAGTAATCGTGCATTAAGTGGACCTAATGAATGAAGCTCCCAACAGCAGCTAAAAGTGCTAACTCCGTTAGCATACAACATTAAATCCAGCCAGAATTTCACTCAGCACAAATATTGCAGCAGTGACATCTTAGATGATCCATTAAGACGTTTTACCACACAATAAACTATTCAGATTATTCCAGGTGACTGTCATAGCAAGTGCACTAACCACTTGGCAACCACGCAAACCACCAAAGAAGAGGAAAGGAGCAAACAGCTACAATTAAATTTAAGGATATGGAATGAATTGCTTTATTTTTGGCTGCATGGTAGAGGTGGGCAGATCGATCCTAATATCGATAATATTGATACCAACGCTGGTATTGACATTGAATTATCCTCATGTAAAAAGATCGATACTCAAGCTTTTTTTCTCTCCCGCACGCACTGACTGCTGCGCACACAGATTCATCAAAGTCTACTCTCTGTCTGTAAGAGCAGCGCTGCGCTGTGTCATACAACATGGAGCAGTACACCCTTGTATTGTGGTTTGTCAGCCCTCGACCTCCGGAGATTTTGTTTTAAGTTGTGTTGAGTGATATTTTATTAAACAAAAATGTTGATTGTGATAATAAAATATTTTGTTGTCACGTACAATGTTTGGCAAAATTCTATCCTAGGTCTTTTGGATCCTTTGGATCTATGAAGCTTAAATATGAAAAAGTATCAGTATCGGTATCAATATAGGCAATACTGTGCCTGTATTTACTTGGTATTGGATCATTACCAAAATTCCAGGTATCACCAGTGTTGCCACAGTTACTTTGATAAAGTAATCCAATTACTGATTACTGATTACTCCTTGAAAAAGTAACTTAGTTACTTTACTGATTACTCAATTGTAAAAGTAACTAAGTTAGATTACTAGTTACTTTTTTAGTTACTTTCCCCAGCTGCCGACAACAACCCTCTGCCACCTCAACATGACAATACCTGTTTTGCCAAAACTCACTTTATAGTCACCCTTTCTTGACTTCAATGAAAATAAATACTTGTTTTATAAAAAGTAAAATAATCTTTCTGGACCTCATATTTAACTGTTGACAGCACTGTAACAGTAAAACTTGCTATTTCTAACCTACATTGTTTATAAATGTAACTATTAAATTCTAACATTTTTCTATATAAACATTTTACTTGTCAAAATTATTATTATTTTAAGTAGTATTAGTAGCTGTAGTAAAAAAACGGCTTCAAAACTGGACCTTTAATCTAGGGGTGTTGTGGGGGAGGGGGGCACATCCTTGCCCCATGCCTCCATTCCATCTGGATTCGCCCCTGCTTGGGCGTTTGAACACAAAGAATGGATAACATTTATTTATGCAGAAATCATGACCAGATTTACAGGTAAGAAAGTTTTATTGTGTTTTCACATCATGTGGTCCTCAGAAAGAGAGTTTAGGTGCATTTGAGTGGAAAATAGTGTTAGTTGTTGACAGGTCGCGGAGGATCAGCTGTTTTTAACGAGACGATACGGAGCGGCTCAGCTCAGAATTCTAAATAAAGGAGAAAAATAAAGCATAAAAATGACTTTGTAAAGCTCAGTGCAGGTGTGCTGTTTTCACTGCGCTTTAAATGGTGAGGACGAGTCGTAGCTGATGAAAAGCTCACAGCTCGCTTAAAGTGGGCAGTTCAGTCGAACCCCGACCCCCTGCCCACGGACCAAGTTTAATGCTGCTATCGACCCACAATGCAAAAATAATAGTAACGCACAGTGACTTGGAGAAGTAACTTTAATCTGATTACTCATTTGGAAAGATTAACTCGTTACAAAAAAGTGGTTAGATTAGAGTAACGCGTTACCGGCATCACTGGGTATCACGCACCTCTACTGCGTGGGAGGAGGAGTCTCAGCTTTTCTTAGTTAGAAGAAGGTTGTGCTCAAAGGAAAAAATGTGGGTAACTGCTGATTTGGCCCTTGTGCTATAGATGAAGATAGGGCCCTAATTTCTTCTTGGTGTTTTCAAGCATTTTTAACCTCAAAGAAGGAAAATATTTCACAGTCATTATTTTTCTGTTTATTGACCATCTTTTTCCATAAAAAGCTCCACATCAGAATTCCGCCTGTTTGCCGGTGACAGGATTTCTGCAGCGTTCCAGTTGTTGTGAGCGAAACGTGCTGAAGAGAAAGAAGCTGGTGGACACAACGACTGAGTTCTCACTTGGACTGACTCTGGCTTCTATCTCAGCACGGGACGAAAGAAAAATAAAAGAACAGATGCAAAAGAGGGGAAACCAAATCGCTGCTCCTTGCACGCCCTCCACTCCTTTGCTCTTCCTGCTCCGTTTTTCTCACATTTTTCCCCTCCTTCTCTCTATAGGAGGTAATGTGAATCAGGAGGTAACAGAAGCCAGTTGTTGTGGACATGCTTATCCAGACAGACTAGACTTTACTGAGTGCGTACACTGAGGGGGGGGGTGCAGCTTGAATCCTGGATCCCTGGGGAGCCTAACGTCTCTGAGACAGCCCTCAGACAGTCAGAGAGAGAAAGTGGGGAAGAATTAGAAAGCAGGAAAAGGAAGAAAAGAGACCGAGAGCAGTGGATGCTGCTGCAGAAAAGCCCAACAGCTCCCTCTGTCGTCACCCAGAAAAGCTCGAATGGCCTCACCTCCCCCCACACTTCATTCTTCTTCTCTACACTCTCGTCTGATGTTTGCTGACCGACCTTTCTCATGCTTTCCCAGTTTCAAAGGAAGTCGTTGACAAAGTCGGAGAGTCTGAGCAGCTGTTGCCTAATTAAATATCAATGTAAAGATGACAGTGGAAGAAATTCATCTCGCCGCCTCTCTGCTGAGCCGCGACACATGTGCCTGCAAACTGATGCAACTCAGTCAGATTGGTGTGTGTGTGTGTGTGTGTGTGTGTGTGTGTGTGTGTGTGTGTGTGTGTGTGTGTGTGTGTGTGTGTGTGTGTTACAGTTACCCTGTGTATAGTTTGATGGTGTAATGCACCAAACTGTGTGCAAAAACAGCCACAGCATAATTTCCGCACATCCTTGGTGCTTCTGGAAAAAATTCCTGGTGACGTCACTGTACCTTCAACACTACAAGCTCCATGGAAATGCAAGAGCTCACCACTATTCCAAATTCATGACCGATTAAAGGAATTCTGGAATATCTTGAAAATCAAGAGAACAGCACAATGAATATCCCGCCGGGACCCTCTAAGGTTTTCGATGGTGTCATGGTGGCCCTGAAGTGGAAAACACAACAGCAAATCGGACAACACAACAGCAAAAGAGAAACGACAACAACATTAACCAAAACGGAAAAGGTAGGTACCTTCGGGCGACACGAATCATTGCTGATTGGACGGTGCTCTATCCTGTCTTGTGAACTGGAAGACCATATACTCAGGCACCAGACGAACAGAAATGAACAAACATTTTGCGATGTACTCACGCGCGACCTTCAAGTTTAAGAGCACGTACGTTTTCACTAGCTGCGCTCATATTTTGAAAACATGTAAACCTTCTGGTTCACAAGACAGGACGGACCACCGTCCAATCAGCAACGATTCGTGTCGCCCGAAGGTACCTACCTTTTCCGTTATGGTTAATATTGTTGTCGTTTCTCTTTTGCTGTTGTGCTGTGCGATTTGCTGTTGTGTTTTTTTGATTTGCTGTTGTTTTGTGTAATTTGCTGTTGTGCTGTGCGATTTGCTGTTGTGTTTTTTTGATTTGCTGTTGTTTTGTGTAATTTGCTTTTGTGTTGTGCGATTTGCTGTTGTGTTTTTTTTTTATTTACTGTTGTGTTTGTTTTGATTTGCTGTTGTTTTGTGCGATTTGCTGTTATGTTTTTTTTTTTATTTGCTGTTGTGTTTTTTTTGATTTGCTGTTGTGTTGTGCAATTTGCTGTTGTGCTGTGTGCGATTTGCTGTTGTGTTTTGCACTTCAGGGCCACTGTAGTTTCCAAGGTATGGACAAGGTTTCAATCCGTGAGCTTGCATATCCGTGTAAGTGCAAACGAGGCTTTACACTCTGGAATCCAGACGTCGATTCTGGATCGATTCGTTACTTTCTTTTATAGTGTCATGAAGCATTTGTCAATTTTGATCAGTTCCCCCAAAGTTTTTATTAAATCCGCACAAAACAGTGCAAAATGATTGACGTTGTCAAGAAAAACAATCCTTTATCTTTTGAAGTTGATCTGGATCTGGGTGTGGATTCTGGATCCTTTCTGTCATTCACAAGGAGATTCATCCTCTTTTAAACATTAATAAGTTCTTAACAGATCTACTCCAAATGAAGTGTAATGATCAGAATCACAGAGATCAGAATCCAGATGTAAATCATTTTGTTGATCTACATTAACAAAGCATTTTTTTTAACGAATCCACTGATCTTGATGAAATGTTTCAGTCACACATATGTGAAGGTGTTGATCTGAATATGGTCCAGATCTGTTACAATGAAATACGGCTACATGGAAAAAGTTTGGGAAAGCTTTCGCTTGTACACATTTGAATTTTTCTGACATAAAAAAACAAAAAAATTCAGTCTTCTCTGTTTTAAAAAAACTAAAAAATCTAATATTACATCCTTTAAATATCACAGTGAAGATAAAGTCTCTACAACATGACATCAAATAAATAAAAATACACACACACACATAATATATATATATATATATATATATATATATATATATATATACATATATATATAGCAAGTCTATTCTTCATATACGAGGTCTATTAGAAAAGTATCCGACCTTATTATTTTTTTCAAAAACCATATGGATTTGAATCACGTGTGATTACATCAGACATGCTTGAACCCTCGTGGGCATGCGAGAGTTTTTTCACGCCTGTCGGTTACGTCATTCGCCTGTGGGCAGTCTTTGAGTGAGGAGTCGTCCACCCGCTCGTCGATTTTTTTCATTGTTTAGGAATGGCTCAGAGACTGTTGCTTTGTTTGATAAAAAAAATTTCAAAACTGTAAGGCACAACTGAGTGGACACCATTCAATAAATTCAGCTGGTTTTCGGTAAAAATTTTAACGGCTGATGAGAGATTTTGGTCTGGTAGTGTCGCTTTAAGGACGGCCCACGGCGCCTGACGGTGATCTGCGCTTCGAGGCGGCAGCGTCTCGCCGTTTCAAGTTGAAAACTTCCACATTTCAGGCTCTGTTGACGCAGTAAGTCGTCAGAGAACAGAGAACCTTCAGAAGAAGTCGGCATGAGGAGTTTATTCGGACATTCCATTGTTAACGGTCATTTTGTAATGAAAGAACGTGCGGGCAGAGTCGCATGTCGGGCTGGACCCGACCGCGGGGGGTCGCGGCAGGAAAAACACCTCCGTTGGAAACCTTAACGGACAAGTTGGAACATGCCCAAGCTGTTAAACAATTTCTCAGTTACTCACTTGTTGAAAGCCATTAAAAGCCGCCTGAATTCTACAAATGGTTTTCAACACGGAGGTGTTTTTCCTGTCGCGGCGCACACAGATTTGCCGAGTCGTCATGGAAACGACTCGGCGAATTTGCGCGTACGTCTTTCATTAAAAAAATGTCCTTAAACAGTGGAATGTCCGCATAAATTCCTCATGCCGGCCTCTTCTGAATCTTCTCTGTTCTCTCACGATGTCCTGGGTGAATTAAGCCTTAAATTAGGATGTTTTCAGCTCGAAACAGGCCGACGACAGCGCCTGGAAGCGCTGCAGGACGTCCCGCTCCGTGGGAAGTCCTTACACCGACAGAAACACCCCATAATCTCTCATCAGCCGTTAAACTTTTCACAGAAAACCAGCTTAATTTCTCGAATAGTGTCCACTCGGATATTCCTCACAGGTCCAGAAAAAATTTTGATAAAGCAACGCGCGCCGTCTCGAGCAGCATGTGAAACAAAGGAATTCAGCCGAGAGGGCGGGACCACATCTCACTCAAGGCCTGCCCACAGGGAAATGACGTCACCGACAACGCGTGAAAAAACTCACGCATGCGCACGAGGGTTCAAGCATGATTGGTGTAATCGCATGTCATTCAAATCCATATAGTTAAAAAAAAAATAAAAGGGTCGGTTTATTATCTAAGAGACCTCGTATATGAAGAATAGACTTGCCCAATGGAATCATCACTTTTACAGCCAGTTTTCTTTAGAGAATCCTTGGATGAATACATGAATATGACTTGGACAGATAATTTGTCTGTTCTCAAAAACTGGGTGACTGTGCAAGAACGAAACTGGTGAGGGAAGCCACCAACACACACGTTACACCTCTGAGGGAGTTACAGACTTCTGTGGCTGACTGGAGAAACTGTGCATGGTGCAACTTCTGTCTGGTGCCTCACCAGTTCCACACATTCAAGGTGTAACAGAAGGAGGCCAGAAAACAGATCAAATCTAGGCTCTATAGTTCCTCATGTGCCATCTGGAAAACAGCGCATTTTAATTATGAAAATCTTCCTGTGCAATTCCAAACGGCAGAATTCTAGACATTTTAACAGAGAGAAGCCCGGTTTGTTGTATTTAAATTTAACGTTGCAATAATATTACTCATTAAAAAGCAAACCTGATGGATTGCTCAGCCTTGGCAGAGGAATACACTCTTCAAGTGCCGTTCTATCCGTTTACTATGAAGAACATGAAGGCAAAGGCAAAGAGGGAAAGACTGCAAAGCGGATTTAGTGGGAGAAAACAATAAGAGATCAAAATTGTTAACCTGGATTCAGATAATCAGAGGATGTGGCCTGATTCCATTATAGTATAATCAATAAAAACCTTGATTGCTGCTCAAAAAGCTCTGACTTGACCTACTTGTGTCTTTTTAAAATCGTCTCATGGTCGGCTGCACATTTTAATCATATATTTCCAAACTCTGCGGAACGCAGCCGTGGCGCGGATCGCTTCCAGTGCCAGGGTCTGAAAAACCAACAAATCTCAGCGCCTTTCTCCGTCTGTTTCTGCACCGTTTCCTGGCCGGACTTCAGTGAAACCGGGAGGCCTCGCCCACTTTCTATTCATCTGTCATCCAAGCCAGGTTTGTCTGCAGCCCTCGCCCCTAAACAGCACAAAGATGCTTCATTACACAAATCTGTCCTGCTTTTCCCCCCAAAACCAGCTCCAGCTTGCAAATGGAGTAAGTTTAAGTGTTTCACTCCACAATCTCCTCAACTCCTGTCCAAAAAACTGAACAAACTCTATACAATCTTTAACAGCCAGGTGCGCATCCAGAGGGGGGTGGGGGGATTTGGTGCCACATTACCCCCTTGTCATCAACAAACAAATTGGCACTGCACACTGTGCATTAAAAGTCCAATTTAATACTTCAAACTCCTGAATTATCCTGTGGAGGTCAACAATGAACTCAACAAGTTATTTTTTTTAAGCTAGATACAAGCTAATCATCCAAGCTAGCTTGCTTGATAAGCCATTATGGTGCCAAACAAGGCTAGACAAGAGCTGAAATGAAAGAAAATGTACCTTTAATGTGGACTTTTAGCTTTAATTCAAGGTGAGGTTGACAAAAATACAGCATTACTGAACCATTTCGGGATTACAGCCATGTTTTTTTTTTCACAGTGCCTCAAGTATTTTAATCAAATGATCACTTTTACATTCAGTTTTCAAATTAGGGGATGAATGCATGAACTGTATAAGAAGAAGAGTGAGGGAAGCCACCAAGTTGCCCAGTATAATTCTAAAAGAAATATAGGGTTTGTGGCTGTGATTGGAGAAAGTGTGCATCCTGCAACTTATGTCAAATTTCAGTTACAGTTTGCCACATGACACATGAGACCCTAGACTTGAGCTGTTTTCTGACTGGGATGTCCTCAAGTCATGGTGCATTCAGGGACAAGTGGGAATTTTCCATCTCTTTCTCGAAAATGCCTCCAGAAGTCAGATGTCCTACTCAGAAAAGGTTTCTCTATCCCGACTTCGACATTTTACCTCATTCCCCAAATGATGTTGGTTGTTCTTGGATGAAAATTGTTATTTTCTAACTGTTGTCTTTAGAAAGCATGTAGCTTTGTAAACATCATACGTTATCCAGCACGTCGCCGTAAAAACAGTCAAGTCTTTTGTTACTTATTTTTGCTCAAACATTAGTCAGCGTACCATTCTTACGTTTCTTTTGCTTTAGTTAAGTAAACTATGTCTGCGGATGAGGGTAACTCATAGAAAAGCAACAAAGTAAACCTTCAGGCAGCCATGTTTTCCCTGCACTTTGTTCATCAAATGTGTGGCGGTCAAAAATGTGGTCATTTTCATGTCGAAATACGCATTTACATGTCATTTACAATGACAGTGTACTTGCTTAAGACTAGTTAAGTACCGGTGTATACCCCCAGTGATGGTGAAACTATCAACATCATTAAGACGGAGGATGGTGGTAAGAATCGTGTTTGTTTGCAGAACATCTGTAGGTCTTGGTGATGTCATAAAGGAGGTTGACAGGGAAAAAGATAAAAGGAAAACCTGTGTTTGACAGTTAAAAAGGATTTAAAAGGGGAAAAAATAACATCAAACACTGAATTTATTTGAGTTAAATGAGCACTTCTGTTCCACATGATCAGACTGCATCTAACGGACATCATTTTGTTGTGTGTCTAATTGGAAACCGATCTCATCTGAACACACTCTGATCACGTGGGACCGATGTGCACATTTAAATTAGATAAATTCATAGAGCTTTTTGTTCTCAGTGAATCATACACCAAGTGTTATCAAAATTCATACATAATTTGGGATACAGTGTCAACAAATAAACTTGGGGGGGGGGGGGGGGGCATTTGCTCCACCCTCTTCTTCTGGCTGGGAGAGGCCATGAAAATCATGATTATTATTATGATATATTAATACCTGAAGACACAGTGCCACTAACACTTACACAATAATAAAGAATGTGTAGATAGATAGATGCAAACAGTTTTCACTCTCTCTGCGGGCTAATTACCAAAATTCAGGGCGCAAAAACAAGAAAAAACAAAAACGTGAAGTGCTGTTTGAAAACCACATTTGAATATGGAGAAAAACCACAAGAGCGTTGTTGGAACACTGAGATCCGGAACAAGCTTTTAGTCTGTGAGAGTGTAACACAATCAGATACAAATGCTTTTATCATTTAATACTCTCTCTCTCTCTCTCTCTCTCTCTCTCTCTCTCTTTGTGCGCGTGCACGTCTCTCTCCGCCGCACGACCCCCCCATCGACTGAAGCACAACAACAGCAAATGATTTTCTCAATGGTTCCCACAAGATTGGAGTGCAGAGAAAGTCAAGGAGGGAGAGAGAGAGAGAGAGAGAGAAAAGACGATGAAAAGCAAAAAAAATAAAAGGGAGGAGTGTGCGCAACAGTGTGGGAGAAAGAGTGAAAGATTATTGCCTGCTTGAGAGCAGCAATCCTGCGCTGTGCCATGAATACCAAAAACTGTAAAGCCCCGACTCCCCACCACCACCACCACCACCACCACCCGCCCCTTCCCTCTGCAGCTGCCCAAATTATACACCGATTAAACAGCAGCAGCAGCGGCTCTGCTCTGCATCCACCCCAAATTACTGTCACCACTCCAGGACGCGCAACCATTTTTTTGTTTGTTTTAATCATAGTTAATGTGCACTTACAGGGCCAATAAAGCGCGCGCGTGGACCTAATTGAGTGCGCAGCGAGTGCGAACGAGCCCACGGGTGATCCGCATGCAATTTTTATGCACTTTCAGTGGTGGAAAGCGCACTGGACCGGATCCTAAATCAAACATACAGCTTTTATATTTTAATATTTTTTTTATTATTCGATACAACGATTTATTTTATTTTATTTATTTATTTATTTAACGCGCGTGGCGAAAACTCAAATGGGCAAAGTGGGTAAGGCGGGACAACCTGCTCACATTTCGGACCGCGCGCGCTAAATCAATCCCAAAACCATGAATGTGAAAAGTCACATCTTTTATTCCTTATTTATGCTCTTTAAGTGGCGCGCGTGATCGCGAATCACGCGCGCGCAGCCCGTGTTGAGAGCGAAAGCCAGAAAAAAAAGTTGTGCGTCTCCGTTACGCAGAGTAGCCGGGAGGCACCGACACAGCCGACGGAGCTCAGCGCCGCGCCGAGCCGCGACGCGCGCACGCACTCTCACACGCAACACACACAGCTCGGGCCAACACGCGCACACGCGGAGAAATGAGGGGGCACATGCAGATTTGGGTCTGTGAACCGTCATCCAGACGCGCTGGACAAAGTCCGCACTGTTCGGTTTCCGATGCGCAGCCTGGATTCTCCCGGAGCAAACTCGCGCAATAAGTGTACACGGAACGACGTGTTTTACATGTGACCGCAGTGGCTAAGCGGGGACCAGGTCCATCCAGAACCGAACCGCAACCGCCTCATCCCCCTTGGCATGGAGTGACCTGCAAAGAAGAACCAGGTGGGAAAAGAGTTGGAAGGAACGGGTCTTACCTTGGACCTGTGACAGTCCGCGCGCAGCCAGTCTCTCCAAGAAAATCAAAATAAAGAAGAATCCCTCAAAATACGGGCCAGAAGAAAACCGTCAGTCAACTTGTCCCGGTTCTCCTGCAGATGTCCAAACATCCAGAGAGTGAAAACTGTTTCTGTCCGTGTGCGAGGAGAGAAGAATCTGTTCCCCACAAAACCCGTTTGATCCGCTGGAGCGCGGACGCGCAATGACCTCAGACCGACCAGGCGAGCCGGTCCAAAGAAGAAACCAAGATTTTATTTTTTTTATAAAGAGAGAGAGAGAGAAAACAGTTCTCTTCGAGGATGAAGTGCTGAAGAAGAACAGTGGTGGAGAGAGAGAGAAAGAGAGAGAGAGGAGGAGAAAAATCACCGCAGCATCCCTCCCTCCTCCTGGTGTCAAATCCGGTACCGACCGAGGCGCTTATCCGTCCTCCCTCCGAGAGCCACGGAAACGGTGTGAGGACCGAGAGAGAGAGAGAGAGAGAGAGGATAAAGAGATGGTTACTGGTTTCCAACGCCCTCCATCGGCAGCATTCTCTCGCTCTCTCTCTTTCTCACTTTCTTTCCAAATTCATTTTGCAGTATTACATATAAAACAATTCCACCTCACATTTTAGTCATCAAATTTCATTCTGAATTGGACCTATAATTTCAGTGTAATTTGGTGAACTGTGACCTGGGCACAGTCAGGAGGTCCCCAGCCAATCAGAGGACACTATTGCTGACCTTTGAGGTCATTGAGGTCGTCACTGTAGGGCTGGTACAGCAAAAATGTAGATGTGTGGGTGAGCGAGTGAGCAATCATTCCAGCCAGCTTGTGTTGGTAATAATTCAGAAACAACAATTCCGATGGTCTAGTACACCCCCAAATTTAAAGTACATATGAAGAGGACAAACCAATTATAATCTTGTGAATTTGGACACACTCGTTCAACTGGAAAAATAAAAAACAACTTGTTTGTGCTTTTGTGATACTGTATCCTCACAGTAAGGAACTCATTCTCATACATTAAGCCACTCCCCATTTTGATGCATTAATAACTTGCAACTGTGCAATAAGGACCTCATTCTCACACATTAATAACTAATAATCATGCAATAAGGATCTCATTGTCAAGCATTAGCAATTCGTAATCTTGTGGTGAGGACCATCTCCCATGCGTTAACAACTCGTAATTGTGCAATAAATATCTCATTGTCGTGCATTAATAAGTCATAGATATTCAAAAAGGAGATCATTGTCACACAATAAGAAGTTGTAGACATGCAATGAGGATCTCATTCTCATGCATTAACAACTCATAAGGATTTCATTCTCAGACAAGTTGTAGACACACAATCAGGATCTCATTCTTGTGCATTAATAACTCATTAGGATCTCATTCTCACACATTAATAAGTTGCAGACACACAATGAGGATCTCATTCTCGTGCATTAATAACTCATTAGGATCTCATTCTCACACATTAATAAGTTGCAGACACACAATGAGGATCTCATTCTCGTGCATTAATAACTCATTAGGATCTCATTCTCACACATTAATAAGTTGTAGACACACAATGAGGATCTCATTCTCATGCCTTAACACCTCATAAGGATCTCATTCTCACGCAATAATAAGTTGTAGACACGTAATGAGGATCTCATTCTCGTGCATTAATAACTCATTAGGATCTCATTCTCACACATTAATAAGTTGTAGACACACAATGAGGATCTCATTCTTGTGCATTAATAACTCATTAGGATCTCATTGTCACACATTAATAAATTGTAGACCACAATGAGGATCTCATTCTCATGCCTTAACACCTCATAAGGATCTCATTCTCATGCAATAATAAGTTGTAGACACGCAATGAGGATCTCATTCTCATGCATTAACAACTCATAAGGATATCATTCTCACGTAATAATAAGTTGTTGACATGCAATGAAGTGCTCACTCTCGTGCATTAATAACTTATTAGGATCTCATTGTCACACATTAACAAATTGTAGACACACAATGAGGATCTCATTCTCAGGCATTAATAAGTTGTAGACACGCAATGAGGATCTCATTCTCATGCATTAACAACTCATAAGGATGTTATTCTCACGTAATAATAAGTTGTTGACATGCAATGAAGTGCTCACTCTCGTGCATTAATAACTTAGGATCTCATTGTCACACATTAATAAATTGTAGACACGCAATGAGGATCTCATTCTCATGCAATAACAACTCATTAGGATCTCTTTCTCACACATTAAAAAGTCATAGACACACAAATATGATCTCACTCTCGTGCATTAACAACTCATAAGGATGTTATTCTCATGTAATAATAAGTTGCTGACATGCAATGAAGTGCTCACTCTCGTGCATTAATAACTTATTAGGATCTCATTGTCACACATTAATAAGTTGCATACACGCAATGAGGATCTCATTCTCATGCAATAACAACTCATTAGGATCTCTTTCTCACACATTAAAAAGTCATAGACACACAAATAGGATCTCACTCTCGTGCATTAACACCTCATAAGGATCTCGTTCTCATGCAATAATAAGTTGTAGACACGCAATGAGGATCTCATTCTCATGCATTAACAACTCATGAGGATGTCGTTCTCACGTAATAGTAACTTGCTGACATGCAATGAAGTGCTCACTCTCGTGTATTAATAACTTATTAGGATCTCATTATCACACATTAATAAATTGTAGATACACAATGAGGATCTCGTTCTTGTGCATTAACACCTCATAAAGATCTTGTTTTCACGCAATAATAAGTTCTTGACACGCAATGAGGATCTCGTTCTCGTGCATTAACAACTCATAAGGATGTCCTTCTCATGTAATAATAAGTTGTTGACATGCAATGAAGTCCTCACGCACGTGCATTAATAACTTATTAGGATCTCATTGTCAGACATTAATAAGTTGTAGACACACAATGAGGATCTCACTGTCATGCAATAACATCTCATTAGGATCTCACTCTCATGCATTAACAACTCCTAAGGACCTCATTCTCATGCATTAATAAGTTGTATACACGCAATGAGGATCTCAATGTCGTGCATGAACAACTCATTAGGATCTCTTTCTCACACATTAAAAGTTATATACACACAAAGATCTTACTCTTGTGCATTAACCACTCATAAGGACCTCATTCTCAGACAATAATAAGTCATAGACACGCAAAGAGGATCTCGTTCTCATGCAATATTAAGTTGTAGACATGCAATGAAGATCTCACTCTTGTGCATTAACAACTCATTAAGATCTCATTCTCATGCATTAATAAGTCATAGACATGCAATGAGGATCTCATTCTCACAAATTAATAACTGATAACTGCACAATAAGGATCTTGTTCTTGTGCATTAATAAGTCATAGGCAGTAAGGATTTTACTCCAGATATTTATGGTTTGTGCCCATGCATAATTTATTTATTGGGAAATATCTGGCTCAGGCTCTGAAAACATGACTTCACATCACACCACGGCTGGTGTAAATTTTTGAGCATGTTACATTCTCGCCTGTGATGCCAGCAAACCTTACTTGTAATGTTTTATAGTTTGGTAATGCAGAACCTTATAATTCACCAATACTGAATCCTCCAGCAGATCTAAAGAAATCCACATTCTGAGAAATGACATTAAAATTAAATTTTCACTGAATAAAATGTGACTGTGATCGGAGCCTGTGAATGGGACTGTAAAATTTATAGCACCATTGGAAATAATGAAATTTAAAAGCAGTTCAACATGTAATATTAACAAAAAAATACAATTCTTTGGGAAACGGTTTGGGAGAGTTTCATTATTTCTTCATCTATCGACGCAGATCCTACTGCAGACACACAGGAGGGGAAAAATGCAACAGTTGCTGTTTTCTCATTGGCTGGCAACAGCAGTCAACTTGTGTCACAGCAGATTTAGAATGTCAAATACAGCCAATCAGAGTTGAGAAAAGAATGAGGGGTAGGGGCCAATCGCCACTCTGTTCTGAGTGGCGATTGGCTGAATAAAAATGACAGTGAAACCAGCTTTCGGCCAGTGAGAGACTGCAAGGAGAAAAAAAATATCATTATCATGCAACTCAAGTGAATCAGAAGCTTTATGACTCGAATCCTGTGTCAGTGAAAACTTTGTTCCTGTGTTTATTTGAGATTTTCCCTTTAACACATGTGCTTTATGACACCTAAAGTGAGTCATTCTTGCAGAGTAAATTCAGATTTGTGCTGCTGAGACCAGACTGAAAACCATGTGACTCAATGACACACACACACACACACACACACACACACACACACACACATATATATATATATATATATATATATATATATATATATATATATATATATATATATATATATATATATATATATATATATATATATATATATATATATATATATACATACATGAGCCAATGAGAAAACAGCAACAGTATTCAGAATAATAGTAGTGCTATGTGACTAAAAAGATTAATCCAGGTTTTGAGTATATTTCTTATTGTTACATGGGAAACAAGGTACCAGTAGATTCAGTAGATTCTCACAAATCCAGCAAGACCAAGCATTCATGATATGCACACTCTTAAGGCTATGAAACTGGGCTATTAGTAAAAAAAAAATTAGAAAAGGGGGTGTTCACAATAATAGTAGTGTAGCATTCAGTCAGTGAGTTCGTCAATTTTGTGGAACAAACAGGTGTGAATCAAGGTTCCCCTATTTAAGGATGAAGCCAGCACCTGTTGAACATGCTTTTCTCTTTGAAAGCCTGAGGAAAATGGGACGTTCAAGACATTGTTCAGAAGAACAGCGTAGTTTGATTAAAAAGTTGATTGGAGAGGGGAAAACTTATACACAGGTGCAAAAAATTATAAGCTGTTCATTTACAATGATCTCCAATGCTTTAAAATGGACAAAAAAAAAAAAAAAAAACAGAGATGTGTGGAAGAAAACGGAAAACCACCATCAAAATGGATAGAAGAATAACCAGAATGGCAAAGGCTCACCCACTGATCAGCTCCAGGTGTTGGGAAAGTGTCGGTACACGGACCCACAACAGGGGGCGCAAAGGAACGGACAATGGAGTAGGTCAAATAACAACACTTTACTGTTGTGAATGTGCACAACAAATACAACAGATTACAACAATAGATCAGAATCAATCCACAAAGGTGTCGTGTGGGCAGGCTCGAAGATAGGAGACACCTGTCCAAAGCAGAACCGGAACCACACGATTTCCTCCTCCACCAGACCCCGGGAATACTGGAGCCGCCAAGTCCCGAACTCCCAGGTGGCCACTGCCTCCGCGTGTCGGACCTGGTACTGCTGGCGAGGAACAAAAACACAATTAAAGGTGGGCGCGTTTGCACCCAGTAATCCACACGGCAGGAAAGCTACCTCCACCTCTCGTTGGAAAAAAGGTCTGTTATCACTCACAAAAGTCACAAAAGGTTACTGTCAAGCAGTCAGCTGAGAATATTACCTTCCAGGTAGAACGATATCTTGGCAAAGAGGTGGAGACGTCGTCCTGCTGATGTACCCCTGCTGATTGGTAACAGCTGTTGCAGGTGATGCGTGACAGCTGTCACCCTAGCTGCTCCTGTGAGGCGGCTGCGCCCTCTGGTGCCTGGAGCCCGCACTCCAGGCAGGGCGCCCTCTGGTGGTGGGCCAGCAGTACCTCCTCTTCTGGCGGCCCACACAACAGGACCCCCCCCACAACGGGCGCCTCCTGGCGCCCGACCAGGCTTGTCCGGGTGGCGGCGGTAGAAATCGGCCAGGAGGGCCGGGTCCAGGATGAAGCTCCTCTTCACCCAGGAGCGTTCTTCGGGGCCGTACCCCTCCCAGTCCACCAAATACTGGAAGCCCCGGCCCATCCTACGGACATCCAAAAGCCGGCGTACAGTCCAAGCCGGCTCGCCATCGATGATCCGGGCAGGAGGCGGCGCCGGACCCGGAGTACAGAGGGGTGAGGAGTGATGAGGTTTAATCCGGGACACATGAAACACAGGATGGATCCGCAGTGAGGCCGGCAGCCGAAGCCTCACTGCGGCTGGACTGATGACCTTCAGGATCTTGAATGGGCCGATGTAACGGTCCTGTAACTTGGGGGAGTCCACTTGGAGGGGGATGTCCTTTGTGGATAACCACACCTCCTGCCCAGGCCGATACGCAGGGGCCGGGGTCCGCCGACGGTCTGCATGGGCTTTTGCCCTCGTCCGGGCCTTTAGCAAAGCAGAACGGGCGGCACGCCACACCCGACGGCACTTCCGCAGGTGGGCCTGGACCGAGGGCACACCGACCTCTCCCTCAACCACCGGAAACAACGGGGGCTGATACCCCAGACATACCTCAAAAGGGGAGAGGCCGGTGGCTGAAGACACCTGGCTGTTATGGGCATACTCGATCCAGGCCAAATGGGTACTCCAGGCCGCCGGGTGTGCGGCAGTCACGCAGCGCAAGGCCTGCTCCACCTCCTGGTTTACCCGTTCTGCTTGCCCGTTGGTCTGAGGGTGGTACCCGGACGAGAGACTCACCGTGGCCCCCAGTTCCCGGCAGAAGCTCCTCCAGACTTGCGAGGAGAACTGGGGACCGCGATCGGAGACGATGTCTGTTGGAATCCCATGCAGCCGGACGACGTGGTGGACCAGGAGGTCCACTGTCTCCTGGGCTGTTGGGAGCTTCGGGAGGGCCACGAAGTGGGCCGCCTTGGAGAATCGGTCCACTATCGTGAGGATGGTGGTGTTACCCTGGGACGGCGGGAGGCCCGTGACAAAATCCAGGCCGATGTGGGACCAGGGGCGATGAGGCACGGGCAGCGGCTGGAGTAAACCTGATGCCCGGCGATGGTCAGCCTTGCCCCTGGCGCAGGTGGTGCAGGCCTGGATATAATCCCGGACGTCGGCCTCTAGGGACGCCCACCAGAAGCGCTGCCGGACAACTGCCACGGTTCTTCGCACCCCTGGATGACAGGAGAGCTTGGAGCCGTGACAGAAGTCCAGGACTGCAGCCCTAGCTTCTGGTGGGACGTATAGTTTGTTCTTCGGCCCAGTTCCGGGGTCCGGGCTTCGTGCCAGGGCCTCCCGGATGGTTCTCTCTACGTCCCAGGTGAGGGTGGCCACGATAGTGGACTCCGGGATGATGGGTTCCGGTGGATCCGACAACTCCGCTTTGACTTCATCTTCATGTACCCGGGACAAGGCATCCGATCTCTGGTTCTTGGTCCCGGGACGGTAGGTGATCCGGAAGTCAAAACGGCCGAAGAACAGTGACCAGCGGGCTTGCCTGGGGTTCAGCCGCTTGGCGGTCCTGATATACTCCAGGTTCCGGTGGTCAGTGAAAACCGTGAATGGCACGGACGTTCCCTCCAACAGATGTCTCCACTCTTCAAGAGCCTCTTTCACCGCAAGGAGTTCTCGATTGCCGACGTCATAGTTCCGTTCGGCCGGGGTCAACCTGCGGGAAAAATAGGCACACGGGTGAAGGACCTTATCGGTCTTCCCGCTCTGGGAAAGCACGGCTCCTATCCCTGAGTCCGAGGCGTCCACTTCAACCACTAACTGGCGACTAGGATCGGGCTGCACCAGAACGGGTGCAGACGAGAAGCGCCGTTTCAACTCCTTGAACGCGGCATCGCAACGATCCGACCAGGTGAAGGGGACTTTTGGTGAGGTCAGGGCTGTCAGGGGGCTAACTACCTGACTGTAGCCCTTAATGAACCTCCTGTAGAAATTTGCAAAGCCGAGGAACTGTTGCAGCTTCCTACGGCTAGTGGGTTGGGGCCAGTCTCTCACCGCCGCAACCTTGGCCGGATCAGGAGCGACGGAGTTGGGGGAGACGATAAACCCCAGGAAGGACAAAGATGTGCGGTGAAACTCACACTTCTCGCCCTTCACAAACAGCCGGTTCTCCAACAACCGCTGCAGGACCTGACGTACATGCCGGACATGAGTCTCAGGATCCGGAGAAAAGATGAGTATATCGTCCAGATATACGAAGACGAATCGGTGCAGGAAATCCCGCAAGACATCATTAACCAATGCTTGGAACGTCGCGGGGGCGTTTGTGAGGCCGAACGGCATGACCAGGTACTCAAAGTGACCTAATGGGGTGTTGAATGCCGTCTTCCATTCGTCTCCCTTCCGGATCCGAACCAGGTGATACGCATTTCTAAGATCCAGCTTAGTAAAGATTTTGGCTCCATGCAGGGGGGTGAACACGGAATCTAATAATGGCAACGGGTATCGGTTGCGAACCGTAATCTCATTCAGCCCCCTGTAATCAATACATGGACGAAGTCCGCCATCTTTCTTGCCCACAAAAAAGAAACCTGCCCCCATCGGGGAGGTGGAGTTCCGGATCAGCCCGGCAGCTAATGAGTCCCGGATGTAGGTCTCCATTGATTCGCGCTCATGTCGTGAGAGGTTGTACAGCCTGCTGGACGGGAACTCAGCGCCTGGAACCAAATCAATGGCACAATCGTACGGACGGTGCGGGGGAAGGGTGAGTGCCAGATCCTTGCTGAAGACATCAGCAAGATCGTGGTACTCAACCGGCACTGCCGTCAGATTGGGAGGGACTTTGACCTCCTCCTTAGCCTGGGAACCGGGAGGAACCGAGGATCCTAAACACACCCGATGGCAGGTTTCGCTCCACTGAACCACCACCCCAGACGGCCAATCGATCCGGGGATTGTGCTTTAACATCCATGGGATGCCCAAAATCACGCGGGAGGTAGAAGAAGTTACAAAAAACTCAATCTCCTCCCGGTGGTTTCCAGACACCACCAGTGTTACTGGTTGTGTCTTGTGTGTGAGTAAAGGGAGGAGGGTGCCATCTAGTGCCCGCACCTGCAATGGCGAAGGAAGTGCCACCAGAGGGAGCCCTACCTCCTTTGCCCATCTGCTGTCTAGCAGATTCCCTTCTGACCCCGTGTCCACCAGTGCTCGGGTTTGAAGGGTTAAATCCCCGCTCAGGATTGTGACTGGGAGTCGTGTGGCAATTTGTGTGTGTCTCACTTGAATGTCTTGACCCCCCCTTAGCCCAGTCTCTAAGGGTGAGTGTTGACGTTTTGGCCATTTGGGGCAGTCTCTCTGTGTGTGCTCTGTTGAGCTGCAGAGAAAACACTCTCCACGGATCAGCCTCCCCATTTTGGCCCTGTGCGTTTCCCTAACAACGTCACCAGGGGGAGCTGTTGCCCCACAAAGCGCTGCGGCTGTGGAGCGTGGGGAGGGCGGCCCCTTTTCGAACCCGGAAGGGAGAGGGGCGGCGCGTATCCGGTCACGTCCTTCGCCTCGCTCCCGACGGCGTTCCTCTAACCGATTGTCTAATCGTATAACGAGATCAATAAGCCCGTCTAAATCCCGCGGTTCGTCCTTGGCCACCAGGAGCTCCTTCAGGACCAACGACAGTCCGTTTACGAAGGCGGCGTGGAGGGCAGTGTTATTCCAGCCGGACCTCGCAGCCGCGATGCGGAAGTCGACTGCATAAACAGCTGCGCTCCGGCGCCCCTGTCTCATTGACAGCAGCACGGCTGAAGCGGTCTCTCCTCTATTTGGGTGATCGAACACTGTTCTGAACTCCCTCACAAACCCATCATATATCAGAAGGAGCCGTGAATTTTGCTCCCAAAGTGCTGTAGCCCAAGCGCGTGCCTTGCCGCGAAGCAGATTAATGACATAAGCTATCTTACTAGCATCAGTCGCGTACATGACGGGACGTTGTGCGAAGACGAGTGAACACTGCATAAGAAAGTCCGCGCACGTCTCCACACAACCCCCGTACGGCTCTGGAGGGCTTATGTATGCTTCCGGGGAAGGTGGGAGGGGTCGTTGAACGACCTGTGGAACGTCACTGTTACGCACAGGATCGACAGGAGGGAGAGCCGCAGCAGCGCCCTGAGGGCGCGCTTCCACCTGCGCGGCGAGAGCCTCCACCCTGCGGTTAAGGAGGACGTTCTGCTCGGTCATTAAATCCAACCGAGCCGTGCAACTCACCGATCATTCCTCCTGCGGACGCCTGTGCGCCCTGTTCTTCCATTGGCCGTTCAACAGCCGGTTGACGCCCCTCGGGATCCATGACGCTGGCCGAGATATCCTGTTGGGAAAGTGTCGGTACACGGACCCACAACAGGGGGCGCAAAGGAACGGACAATGGAGTAGGTCAAATAACAACACTTTACTGTTGTGAATGTGCACAACAAATACAACAGATTACAACAATAGATCAGAATCAATCCACAAAGGTGTCGTGTGGGCAGGCTCGAAGATAGGAGACACCTGTCCAAAGCAGAACCGGAACCACACGATTTCCTCCGCCACCAGACCCCGGGAATACTGGAGCCGCCAAGTCCCGAACTCCCAGGTGGCCACTGCCTCCGCGTGTCGGACCTGGTACTGCTGGCGAGGAACAAAAACACAATTAAAGGTGGGCACGTTTGCACCCAGTAATCCACACGGCAGGAAAGCTACCTCCACCTCTCGTTGGAAAAAAGGTCTGTTATCACTCACAAAAGTCACAAAAGGTTACTGTCAAGCAGTCAGCTGAGAATATTACCTTCCAGGTAGAACGATATCTCGGCAAAGAGGTGGAGACGTCGTCCTGCTGATGTACCCCTGCTGATTGGTAACAGCTGTTGCAGGTGATGCATGACAGCTGTCACCCTAGCTGCTCCTGTGAGGCGGCTGTGCCCTCTGGTGCCTGGAGCCCGCACTCCAGGCAGGGCGCCCTCTGGTGGTGGGCCAGCAGTACCTCCTCTTCTGGCGGCCCACACAACACCAGGATGATCAAAGACAGTCTGGAGTTACCTGTTAGTGCTGTGACAGTTAGAAGACGCCTGTGTGAAGCTAATTTGTTTGCAAGAATCCCCTGCAAAGTCCCTCTGTTAAATAAAAGACATGTGCAGAAGAGGTTACAATTTGCCAAAGAACACATCAACTGGCCTAAAGAGAAATGGAGGAATATTTTGTGGACTGATGAGAGTAAAATTGTTCTTTTTGGGTCCAAGGGCCGCAGACGGTTTGTGAGACGACCCCCAAACTCTGAATTCAAGCCACAGTTCACAGTGAAGACAGTGAAGCATGGTGGTGCAAGCATCATGATATGGGCATGTTTCTCCTACTATGGTGTTGGGCCTATATATCGCATACCAGGTATCATGGATCAGTTTGGATATGTCAAAATACTGGAAGAGGTCATGTTGCCTTATGCTGAAGAGGACATGCCCTTGAAATGGGTGTTTCAACAAGACAATGACCCCAAGCACACTAGTAAACAAGCAAAATCTTGGTTCCAAACCAACAAAATTAATGCCTCACAGATGTGAAGAAATGAAAAACTGTGGTTATACAACCAAATACTAGTTTAGTGATTCACAGGATTGCTAAAAAAGCAGTTTGAACATAATAGTTTTGAGTTTGTAGCGTCAACAGCAGATGCTACTATTATTGTGAACACCCCCTTTTCTACTTTTTTTTACTAATAGCCCAATTTCATAGCCTTAAGAGTGTGCATATCATGAATGCTTGGTCTTGTTGGATTTGTGAGAATCTACTGGTACCTTGTTTCCCATGTAACAATAAGAAATATACTCAAAACCTGGATTAATCTTTTTAGTCACATAGCACTGCTATTATTCTGAACACTACTGTAGTTGCTGGCTCTGCAAATGTGCCCCAGAGACAGTCCAGCACATAGCAGCAGGATGCAAGATGCAAGTTGGGACAGCGTTCACCGAGAGGCATAACCAAGTGTCGAGAATCATGTAAAATAACATTTGTGCTGCATACGGATTAGAAGTCCCCAAGTCTTGATGGGAGATGCCACTAAATGTAGTTGAGAATGACAGGGCTAAGGTCCTGTGAGACTTCAAATCCCAGACAGACAGGCAGCTTCTGTCCACCCAACCAGACATAGTGGTGTTTGATAAGGGAAAGAAAACTGCAGTTGTGATTGATGTGGCAACCCCAGCTGACAGCATCATCAGAAAGAAGGAGTACAAGAAAATAGAGAATCACCAAGAGCTGAAGGAGCAACTGGAGCAGATGTGGAAGGTAAAGTCCAAAGTGGTCCCAGTGGTAATAGGAGCACTAGGAGCTGTGACAATTCTTTTGCTTTCCCTATGAATCAAAACCCAGAAATGTCAGTGCAGCTATGGGTGAAAGATGCAAGGGTCTGTCACGAACCCCGAAAGTCACTGACCTTTTATACACACAACTACTGTTTACAAGAAGACAGATCACAGGTGAGGATGATTACATTTTGTAGCCATTCAAACCTGTTTGTGTCAACTTGTGTGCATGTTTTCAGGCAAAAATCACCAGGGTATGTAAACTTTTGATCAGGGTCATTTGGTTAGTTTTTGTTTTCACTATGATTTAGAAAGAGTAAACACAGTTGTTTGACAATAAATGGCTTCACACACCTACTAACCATGAGTGGAAAAAAAGTTTTTGTGGTATCATTCATATTTTCTGACAAATGGCCAAAAAACAAAAAAAAACAACAAAAAAACCCTCAAAAATTATGCCAGAGTATGTAAACTTTTGAGCACACACACACACACACACACACACACACACACACACACACACACACACACACACACATATATATATATATATATATATATATATATATATTATATATATATATATATATATATATATATATATATATATATATATATATATATATATATATATATTTTTTTTTTTTTTTTTACAGGGTAAAGTAAATGGACAATATAGTTGTCGTTAAGGGACTGCTGGGTAAGTTTCGGACAAAGCATGGAAAAAGGTCGGTCTGTTGACATTTTCAGTTGAGTTACAGCTAAACTGACGTGGAACTTGTGTTGCTTTGTTTCTCACTGAGCTCAAACCCATAAGTCCCAGAATGACAGGCAAGCAGGCAGGCATTCCAACCATGAGCCTAAAGCCCCAAGGACTCTAGCCCCAGTCATTAGAACATCTTTTGGCCTTGGAGAGTGAGGTTTAAACACAACACATCACCTCCTGCTGGCCACCATTACAAATGTATGAGTATTTATTAATGGGTAATTGGGAAGTTTTGAGTTATGATGGGCATGTTTCAGGTGAAGTTTATCGTTGTGGCCAAGGGGTTATAGGGTATGTTTATTATTATGGCCAAGGCCAGGATTAGGGTAGATCTTTGGTGATGTCTGTTACAGTTACAGTTAAGGTGACATTTATGAAATGGGTAAGTTTAGATTCATGGTCAGTATGTCAGGGTGTAGTTTATGGTTGTAGTAATGGTACAGCTTGTGGGGTAGTTTTTGGTTTTTAGCCAAGGGTAGGATGAGGGCAGGTTTCTGGTACTGGTCCCTCGGGTTACAGTTAAGATCAGGATTATGGGCAATTAATAATTAGGGTATGGCTCAGTTTTAGTTTTTGGTAAGTATAATTACGTAAGGTTTATACTTACAACCATTGGTAGAGTTACGGGATTTGGGAAAATGTAGGTTCATGCTTCATATTTAATTTCTTTTATACTCATGAAATTCACATCACTTTGGATTGTATTTCTGGACTGAAAGTGAAAATCCCCATGTGTCAACACAGACAGAACGTTCCCTCCTACTGACAAAATGTGAAACACTTGTTCTGAGCTCACTGACCCGCAACCCAACATATCCAGAATACTGGATACTCTCTTATTTCCATTAACAGTGTATGTGTGTATTTAACACACACAGAGTTACTCAGATTATATTTGTTAATCAGCTTTTTATGCATGGAGGCAGTTTTTTTTTTTACCAACACAAGCTGAATCCATAGTGAAGTTTGCATTTATTGACTTTGTGAGTCATAAGACACATAACTTTTCAAGACAAAGCAGCACATAATATCCTGTTTTTGACTTCTCTGACTGTGCATGAAAGCTGCTGTCATTTTTATTCTGCATGTGTATCTGTCATGTATATTTAGACCCGTAATGGCCAACAACTGAAACAGTCTATTTTATTTACAAAAGGTATGCCAGGATCTCTCAGTCGCTGGTTGACAGCAGATAATAACAGACTTTCGTGCCAGCATTAACCAGACGTTTATGACTTTGAATGCAAATTGACTAAATGAGATAAAGATAAAGGGCAGGCTGTCAAATGTAATTAGAGGGTATTTTTGGCAATAATGAACGAGCATGTAAACAGCTGCAGCCCTTTTTTGACTACTCTTTATTTCAGACTATCTACTCCGGCTAGAGGTTAAAATTACCTTGAATAACTCAGACAACTGTTGCATATTTTAAAAATTCTGAAAGCAATGTCATGTTTTGGTCTTTTCTAGTTTCCATGTGAGAAGCCTGCAGACATTAGCCTCATATAAGGGAGAAAAGTGGATAAGAAAGAAGAAGAAAGAGGATGTATGTGTACTAGGCAAGTGGAGATTAATCGATATGAATCCGTATCTAGATACAAACGTGTGTGATGAGAGTGCATTGATTCAGTGTGCATCGATTCATTTGACAGGTTGAATCGTGTTGCATCACTCGCTGCCTGCTTGCATTTTTTTTTTTTTTTTTTTGATGTACATTGAATGCACCACAAACGGAAGCTAGAAAACACATTTCGACTACAACAAAAATGACAATATCAACAGCCTTTTTGCTTAATGAATCCCTTATCGGTCCTTCAGATCTGGACACCGGAGCAGCCATTGTTTTTGAGGGTGTTTATTGGGAAATGATCATTTCTCTCTGCAGTGGGGCTGCTTGATGCTTGAAGCAATGAAGCAGCGTGTCGACTCGCTGTTCGTCGGCTCTCTGCTTCACTTCCAGTGGCAGGTCCGCAATGTCTTCATTAACTGCTCTCAAAGCCATTTAAAGATGTCAATCGTGAGTCAACTTTGTGTGGATTAAAGTCACGAACTGGGGCTCTCGTCTTGTTGCGGGCAAAAAATGAGAATCGTCTTCCATCCCACACCGGAATTTTATGTGATGGTTTTCTGGCGTGAGCACCAGCCGTTGTTGGGGGGCATAGCCTGAATTAATAACTTCAGAGTGAATCGCCGTTTTAAATCAAATGACACTTCTTTCCAAACATTATAATACAAACAAACTACAATGGGCCAAACCTGTTTTTTTTTTTTCCCAAAAATGAGATGTCCTTAGTTTCTTATGAATTACATCCTGACAAGGTCAGTTCAGAGTCCGTGGAGTTACATTTGTGCGCCGGTCACAACCCACTGTGCATTTTTTTTCGCCGTACGCTTTCTGCGGATGCCACGGCCACTATGTTTTTGTGAAAATGTACGGAGGCAGTAGCAAGAGGAGGGAGGGAGTACGTTCAATGCACGTCTCTAGGAGTGTAACGATAAAGAGAGTTGACAATAAAGCAGTGTGTGTGTGTGGGGTCGGCTTTTCTTTTGATGTGTGTGTTATGAGCGGGACCGGAGCGGCAGGTGTTTTTCAGCGTCGACGATGCATGAGCATGTCCAGCCTGCAGCGGTCAGTTGCACGAGTGTTTACTTGCCTCAAAAAGTTACAGCTAGTTATCAGACTGAAGCTGTGGAGTGTCTGTGTTGCTGAAGTTTGGAAATAAAGTCCAAGTTCAAGTGAGAAGCTGCGTCATGTGTATCACAATCTTCAAGATCTGATACCTACAATTTAATTCCATAGTATGTGGTGAGTAGCCTACTGCCTCCGTACAGATTTGGTTAATTCAATTGTAATTGAATGAAAATGTGCTGCTTTGAATCCATACTGAGGCAGTACTCACAGCGTGCATCATCTGTACTGCTGGTGAATCCGCAGCCTGACCACAGCGAAAGTTCTGCATGCACTAAAACCTCTACAGCGTGTCTGCATGTGTTCTGCATGTGTGTGCGTGCTCCTAAATTCGTACTGAGGCAGTACGACGTACAGGTCTCCAAATTTAGCCCGCGTTTTTGCAAGTAGACTGCACGCACGTGCAAGTACGGCGGGTTGTGACCACGGCTTAATATATGAAAGGAAATGCTTTTGACAAAAACTACAACTTTTGTTTATTTCCATTTCTGTCCAGAGATCAAAGATCCATCATGTACAGATTTTATTTATATCCAGAGATCAATACTCCAGTGACCATGTATAGATTTTATTGATTTTTATTTATGTCCAGAAATCAAGGATGCAGTGTCCATTTTCATATTTATCTACTTTAAGACTCAATACAATGTTGCTGACATAGAAAACCTGTAAAGCCTACTTTTAGTACACAGAAAATTCAAAGGAGGTACTGATAAGGGAATCGATAAAGAATTGGATCGATAAGTGGAATCAATACATACATCGATAAAATCTTATCAATACCCATCATCAATCGTATAGCACCAAATCACATCATATCGCATTGTGAGGAATTGAATCTCCATCAAATAGATATCAAATCACATCGAATCGGGAACAGGGGTGAATCGTATCGCATCATATCGTCAGTATCGTTATGTATCGCGATATGTATCGTATCGCTGGTAGTGTATCGAGGTGTGTATCTCAGTGATGAGATTCACATGCCTAATGGGTACAGGACAGTGGGGTGATGTGAAGATCTGAAAAAAAAAAAAAAAGATATATATTTTTATTTTCCAGACTGACAGGCTTCATGATTTTTCAGAGTTTTTAAATGGATTTAATGAGTGAGAGTTAAATTTACACACAATGTTGGTTTAAACAAAAACAAGAAACAAGAAAATTGTTGAAATTATTATCATTAGAATTATTATGCAAAATCAAGGCTTTAACATATGGCTTAAAAATTTTACCTTTACAGAAAAAGGGGGGGGGGGGGGACCATCCAAGCCCTTACCTTTCTGGCTATGTACCTGTACAGTGCCTGTTAGCAGGAGAAAAAGGCAGAGCCTGATTGGCCACTAAGAGGCACATCACATGCACCTTTCATCTGAAACAGACTTCATGCATATTTGAAGCAAAGCAGAGCATAAATATGCTTTTAAAACATGTACTGCAGCACTGCTGGTGAACCAGCAGAAAGCACCGATAGAGAGATGGCTCCTAGCTCCATCAGCACAGAACTTACAAAGTGTTAGCGAGAGAGAACGCAAAGTGATCTGTGTTGACAAAATCCAAAATGACAAATCCAAAAAAAAAACAAAAGCCTCGATTGAGACTGATACTGATCGCTGTGATCGGATGGGAACATCCCGACTAAAAGGTAGCGATTCCACTGAGTGCTCTTCTAGTTTTCATGATATTTTTGTCAACTGAGCGGCTTCACTGGAGCAGCTGAGGGCAGAGCGCATTTGTCAAGGTTACTCTCTCACCCAGCGACAGAAAGGACGTCTAAAACCAACTATGACCAACGGGAATTCATTTCAGCTCAGTGCACACGGACCGTAGGTCAGACAACATGATCATTTTAAGACAGCGTAGTCTGGGGCAGTTGGAGGTCATCACGCTGCTGAGGTGTAATGCAGATGTAATCCGTGTGTGTGTGTGTGTGTGGGACAGATCCAAATTTGTCTCAATCCAATCTCATTTGGTACATTCACAGTTCAAACATTTGAACTAATCGTGCCAAATGGTTCTGTAGCTGACTGGTGTGTACTCACTGACAAGTTCTTTTTGCTTTTGTTTTATTATTTCACTTTTAAAGCTACAGTGTGTCGGATTTAGTGTCATCTAGTGGTGAGGTTGCAGATTGCATTATGCCATCCTGTGTAGCAACCCATAGACAGTGTATAACCACAGAATCCTCTCTTTTTTTCTTCTTCAGTCTTCCAAACGTGTTGTATGGACTAAGTATGTCCTTTTTGGGCTCCTGTATCAACATGGCGCTGCAACATGGCTGCCTCCATCAGGGTGCACACTCTCATGTAGATATGAAGGGCTCATTGTAAGCCGATCAAAATGCATTGATTCATTATTGCAGGTCATTAATTACACACATGGCTATTATTGCTATATTCCATTTAGGCTAATAAACACCCACAGATCCAACATACTGTAGCTTTAATGTGGAAATAACTCTGCTCACAACAACCAGAACCCCAGCCTCCCTACAGCAATGCACAAAAGAGGTGCAACCAATCGGTTGGAGCTTATCATTGATCACCACTGCAGCTGCCCTGCCTGTCGGGTCTTGTTAGGTCCAGTAAGTACTACCTGTCGAACAGGGGCCAGAAAACAAAAGTGAAACTGAAAATACGAGGGCTGTCAATAAAGTAACGGTCCTTTTTATTTTTTTCAAAAACTATATGGATTTCATTCATATGTTTTTACGTCAGACATGCTTGAACCCTTGTGCACATGCGTGAGTTTTTCCACGCCTGTCGGTGACGTCATTCACCTGTGAGCACTCCTTGTGGGAGGAGTCGTCCAGCCCCTCGTCGGAATTCCTTTGTCTGAGAAGTTGCTGAGAGACTGGCGCGTTGTTTGATCAAAATTTTTTCTAAACCTGTGAGACACATCGAAGTGGACACGGTTCGAAAAATTAAGCTGGTTTTCAGTAAAAATTTTAACAGCTGATGAGAGATTTTGAGGTGATTCTGTCGCTTTAAGGACTTTTCACGGTGCGAGACGTCGCTCAGCGCTCTCAGGCAGCGTCATCAGCCTGTTTCAAGCTGAAAACCTCCACATTTCAGGCTCTATTGATCCAGGACGTCGTGAGAGAACAGAGAAGTTTCAGAAGAAGTCGGTTTCACGATTTTATCCGGATATTCCACTGTTAAAGGAGATTTTTTTAATGAAAGACGTGCGGACGGATCCGCGCATCGGGACGCAGCCGACGCGGTGCGGCGGCACAGGAAAAACACCTCCGTGTTGATAACCATTTGTAAAATCCATGCGGCTTTTGATGGCTTTCAGTGGAGTGAGTATATGAGAAATTGTTTAACAGGCAGGACATGTTCCAACTTGTCCTTAAGGCTTCCAACAGAGGTGTTTTTCCTGTGGCGGAGCGTCGCGGCGGCTGCGTCCCGACGCGCGGACCCGTCCGCACGTCTTTCATTAAAAAAATCTCCTTTAACAGTGGAATATCCGGATAAAATGCTGAAACCGACTTCTTCTGAAACTTCTCTGTTCTCTCACGACGTCCTGGATCAATAGAGCTTGAAATGTGGAGGTTTTCAGCTTGAACAGGCTGACGACGCCGCCTGAGACCGCTGCGCGACGTCTCGCACCGTGAAAAGTCCTTAAAGCGACAGTCTCACCTCAAAATCTCTCATCAGCCGTTAAAATTTTCACTGAAAACCAGCTTAATTTTTCGAACCGTGTCCACTTCGATGTGTCTCACAGGTTTAGAAAAAATTTTGATCAAACAACGCGCCAGTCTCTCAGCAACTTCTCAGACAAAGGAATTCCGACGAGGGGCTGGACGACTCCTCCCACAAGGAGTGCTCACAGGCGAATGACGTCACCGACAGGCGTGGAAAAACTCACGCATGCGCACGAGGGTTCAAGCATGTCTGACGTAAAAACATATGAATGAAATCCATATAGTTTTTGAAAAAAATAAAAAGGACCGTAACTTTATTGACAGCCCTCGTATGAGGTTTATTAGAAAACTAACCGGCAGTTTTATAAAAAAAAAACAAAAAAAAACTATATGGATTTGAATCACGTGCGATTACACCAGACATGCTTGAACCCTCGTGCGCATGCGTGAGTTTTTTCACACGTGTCGGTAACGTCATCCACCTGTGGGCAGGCTTTGAGTGAGCACTGGTCCAGCCCTCTCGGCTGAAATCCTTTGTCTGAGATGCTGCTGGAGACGGCACGTGTTGCTTTATCAAAATTTTTTCAGGGCCTGTGAGGGATATCCGGGTGGACACTATTCGAGAAATTCTGCTGGTTTTCGGTGAAAAAGTTTAACGGCTGATGAGAGGTTGTGGAGTTTCTTTCGCTTTAAGGACAGCCCACAAAGCGGATCGGCGCGGCGCGGTCGGAGGTGGCGTCCGTCTTGCTGTTTCGAGCTGAAAACTTCCTAATTTAAGGCTCTGTTCACCCAGGACGTCGTCAGAGAACAGAGAAGTTTCAGAAGAAGTCGGCATGAGGGGTTTATGCGGCCATTCCACTGTTAAAGGAGATTTTGTAATGAAAGAACGTGCGGGCAAATTCGCCGAGTCGGTTCCGTGACAACGACGCAAATCCGTCTGCGCCGCGACAGGAAAAACACCTCCGTGTTGAAAACCATTTGTAAAATTCAGGCGGCTTTTGATGGCTTTCAACAAGTGAGTATCTGAGAAATTGTTTAACAGCTTGGGCATGTTCCAACTTGTCCGTTAAGGTTTCCAACAGAGGTGTTTTTCCTGTCGCGACCCCCCGCGGTTGGGTCCGGCCCGACATGCAAATCTGCTCGCACGTTCTTTCATTACAAAATGTCCTTTAACAGTGGAATGTCCGCATAAACTCCTCATGCCGACTTCTTCTGAAAGTTGTCTGTTCTCTGACGACTTCCTGGGTCAACAGAGCCTGAAATGTGGAAGTTATCACCTTGAAACAGCGAGACGACGATGCCTCGGAGTGCAGATCGCCATCAGGCGCCGTGGGCCGTCCTTAAAGCAACACTTACACACCAAAATCTCTCATCAGCCGTTAAAATTTTTACTGAAAACCAGCTGAATTTATCGAATGGTGTCCACTCAGTTGTGCCTTACAGTTTTTGAAAAAATTTTGATCAAACAAAGCAACAGTCTCTGAGCCATTCCTAAACAATGAAAAAATTGATGAGAGGGTGGACGACTCCTCACTCAAAGACTGCCCACAGGCGAATGACATAACCGACAGGCGTGAAAAAACTCTCGCATGCCCACGAGGGTTCAAGCATGTCTGATGTAATCGCACGTGATTCAAATCCATATGGTTTTTGAAAAAAATAATAAGGTCGGATACTTTTCTAACAGACCACATATTCGGGTTTGGATGTTGTGGGTGTAGAAAAGCACCAGAACATCCAGTACTTATGTATCACTCTCACAGCTCAATATATATTCAGCCTCTTTTACCTCCTTGTTTTATATATATAGTGTCTGTCTCCCATATCTGAGGTCATGAGTTGGAATCTGGTACAAGATACACAAGCAGATTTCACTAACAGGCCATCAAACAAAGTTCGTAGCAACTGGCACTGTCAAAATATGTCTCCAACATTTATTGTTTTCATACATTCACCAGCCAATATGTATTTTATGCCTCCTGTGTATGTGTGTTTACCTGGAAGCAACATTTCCCTGGTGCAAGAACATTAATGTCACAATACTGGAGGTTGCTCGGGGACAAAAACAAAAAAAAGTGTTATTGTGAAAAGTGGCATCCCAGGCTTATATTGGGAGTTCTTCTAAAAGTGGGAAACAGCGGTACCGGACTGATTTTTAATCCAATCTTTTTTTTAATGCCTCTTTTGATGGCGTGGTCCTGGCAGATGACCCCGCTGTCCAGTCCCATTGGGCCGGCTATTTTGAGCAGTTGTATCAGGCTATAAGTTATATAATGCACTGTTCTGTGAACGCGGTGTGGAACGGAGGCAGAGCCTGTGAAGTCTCCAGTGATTTCTCCTGTTTGTCAGGGATGTGTTCTGCTTCTGACTCGGTTCACTGCTTGCATGGACTGGGCGCTGGTTAAGATGAAGGGATCCAGAGATTTGGGTGTTTTTCGTTTTTTTTTTTGACAAGGAAAAGTTTGCTGACCTTGACTTTGCAGATGATACTGTGATCTTTGCAGAATCAATGGTTGATTGGCTAATTGCAACACTTGAGAAGCTGAGTGAGGAGACAGAGTGTCTGGGTTTGCAATTGTTGTGGATCAAGCCTTTAACCCACAATTTCAGTGAGTTCTTGGATGTGGCCGTCAGAAGTATATCTGTATGTGGTTAAAGTGTTGAACTTGTACAGACATTTGCTTATCTCAACAGTCATATTCATGTCTCTGGGTTTTCTGCCTTTGATATAGAGAGACGTCTGGGAAGAGCTCATGGAGTCATGAGGTCAGTGGACAGAGGCATTAGGGGATGCTGATACCTTTGCAAGAGAACAAAGGTCCAAGTCTTTAGGGTACTGGTGCTTCCCGTCTTATTTCTGTCTTACTGTGCAGTTGCGAACACTAACCACTGACCTCGGGTGAGGAGTGGATGTTATTTAGGAATGTACATATATTTAAAAAGAAGAAAACATAAAGGGAGTCAGGGGGTGGGTGGGGGGGGGGGGGGGGGTCAAGATGCCCTGAAGTCCAAATATATGAGGAAAATGACATTAAGTAAGTCATTTATGTGTATTTACCTGAAATTGTTTACTCTTCTGGGGGGGGGTTAGGGCCATAAGGACTCCATCATAAAGTTAAACTAACCATAAAAAGATCGTGTGAGGAATGTCTACACAGCATTTCAGAAAAAAAAATAGTAATTTTTGAGAAAATCAGTGGATGAAGATTAAAAAAACAATAAGAATAATAACTTTCTTGGTGGGGGGGGGGCATGGAGGCCTGTTGAGTGATTCAATGTTATTGAAAATTTTTGTGTTGGGAGATTCAAGGAATCTACATGCACAATTATAGAAAAAAATAATGAACAGTTTTTCAGCAATAAATGAGAATTCTGTAAAATGTCAGTTTGTCCCTTTTGAAGGGATATATATGAGGGCTGTCCGTAAAGTATAGGTCCTTTTTATTTTTTTCAAAAACTATATGGATTTCATTCATATGTTTTTACGTCAGACATGCTTGAACCCTCGTGCGCATGCGTGAGTTTTTCCACGCCTGTCGGTGACGTCATTCGCCTGTGAGCACTCCTTGTGGGAGGAGTCGTCCAGCCCCTCGTCGGAATTCCTTTGTCTGAGAAGTTGCTGAGAGACTGGCGCTTTGTTTGATCAAAATTTTTTCGAAACCTGTGAGACACATCGAAGTGGACATGGTTCGAAAAATTAAGCTGGTTTTCAGTGAAAATTTTAACAGCTGATGAGAGATTTTGAGGTGATTCTGTCGCTTTAAGGACTTTTCACGGTGCGAGACGTCGCGCAGCGCTCTCAGGCAGCGTCATCAGCCTGTTTCAAGCATAAAACCTCCACATTTCAGGGTCTGTTGATCCAGGACGTCGTGAGAGAACAGAGAAGTTTCAGAAGAAGTCGGTTTCAGCATTTTTTTCCGGATATTCCACTGTTAAAGGAGATTTTTTTAATGAAAGACGTGCAGGCGGATTGCAGCGTCTGCTCGCAGCCGCCGCGACGCTCCATCACAGGAAAAACACCTCTGCTGGAAGTCTTAAGGACAAGTTGGAACATCTCCAGCTGATAAACAATTTCTCATATACTCACTCCACTGAAAGCCATCAAAAGCCAACTGGATTTTAACAAATGGTTATCAACACGGAGGTGTTTTTCCTGTGCCGCCGCGCCGCGGCGGCTGCGTCCCAGCGCGGACCCGTCCGCACGTCTTTTATTAAAAAAATCTCCTTTAACAGTGGAATATCCGGATAAAATGCTGAAACCGACTTCTTCTGAAACGTCTCTGTTCTCTCACGACGTCCTGGATCAACAGAGCCTGAAATGTGGAGGTTTTAAGCTTGAAACAGGCTGATGACGCTGCCTGAGAGCGCTGAGCGACGTCTCGCACCGTGAAAAGTCCTTAAAGCGACAGAATCACCTCAAAATCTCTCATCAGCTGTTAAAATTTTCACTGAAAACCAGCTTAATTTTTTGAACCATGTCCACTTCGATGTGTCTCACAGGTTTAGAAAAAATTTTGATCAAAAAAAGCGCCAGTCTCTCAGCAACTTCTCAGACAAAGGAATTCCGACGAGGGGCTGGACGACTCCTCCCACAAGGAGTGCTCACAGGCGAATGACGTCACCGACAGGCGTGGAAAAACTCACGCATGCGCACGAGGGTTCAAGCATGTCTGACGTAAAAACATATGAATGAAATCCATATAGTTTTTGAAAAAAATAAAAAGGACCTATACTTTACGGACAGCCCTCATATATATGCGAAAAGCAGAGGAAATGTATTGAAGAGAAAGTCTGCAATAAATCAAAATGTAAAAAATGTCTTCTAAAGGACTAAAAAGATCTGGGGTGAGCAGAGAGAAGATATCGGTCAGAATGTTTTGTTTTTTTTTATCTTGCTGTAAAAGTGGGATGTTCTACATCTCTTGAGGTTGAGCCACCCAGAATTAAAAACCACAACCACTGGCCACCGCCCATCTCTTGTTCAACATTTAAACAATCACTGGCTCTCAGTCAGGACAGTGTTTACATTAATGTAAGTCACAAGGTCCATTTAAACCTAAAAGATTCCAAGTCAAGGCTGTTTTTGTACAAACTGACCCACAAACCCCAAACTGTAAGAAGATATTCGCTGTGCACTGGTCCACCCACAGGATGGACCCACATATAAATTGCACCTTCTTTCTGGATGTGGAACTAACTTTGTAACAGCGTTTCCATGGGTGACTTTAATAATGGACAGGAACTTGTGCTAGCACATGTGCACACCACAGCCTGTGCTGTTACTTAACATAAGGACTCTTAAAATACAAAAATGTGAGCTGGACAACACATTGGATGTTATTTGTCACAATTTAGACAAAACCCATTGTCAGATGGACACAGATTGATGCACACAACAACATGGATAATTGAACAGTGGACAAGAAGAAATAGTTGCAGGACAGGAAGCCTTCAGCTTGTAGTATGTAACGTAAGGGCAGTTAAATATAGTAGTCACATGACTTCCACAACTCAGGTTTTATATATATATATATATAGTGCATTTGTGCACACCACAGTATGTGCTGTTGGAATCAGTTGGAAAACATATTGATGTTATTTGTCACAATTCGGACAATCAGATGACATGGATATGGATAAGTGAACAGTGGACAAGAAGAACTGGACATGTCACACATCTTCAGCCTGTGGTATGTAACATAAGGACAGTTAAATATAGTAGCTGCCAGAAAATACAGTACTTATGAAACCATGAAAGGAGTGTGTGCATGTAGTGTGTCCTGGAAAACAGAATTTGGTGTGAATATTTCATATTAATGAACAATATGCAAAGAAATCTAGGAAGTACTGATGGTGGGTTGAAGCTGGGTAGAAGCCTTCTTGTATCATTAACACAGAGCTGAAATATAAAAAATTATGTCCACCAGAGGGCAGATTAGCACTGAATCTGTTGAGAAAGGGTCGTAACACGGACCCTCAACATGGGGCGCAAATGAACGGACAATGGATAAGACAAAGAGCAACAATTTAATGTTGTGAATCGCACAACTAAATACAGACACAGATAATGCCAATTGTACACAAGGTGACGTGCGGGCAGGCTCGAAGATAGGAGACCTCTGGCGATCGGAGAGTCGGGACCCACACAGCTTCCACCACCAATGGCCTGAAGAACACCTGAGCCGCCAAGTCCTGAGTCCCCAGGTGGTCACCGTCTTCGGTTGCAGACCCTGGTACTGCTGGCAGAAGATGACAAAACAGTTATGGTGTGTGTATCCACACACCCAGTAATCCTTTTTTCTGCAGGTCTTCAAGGAGGGAAAACCTCCACCTCCGAAATAGGAACACTCTAGCAGCTCCTGTCAGTCACTTATCTGGATGGAGTGGGAGGCGAAGACGTCGCTGCTCCCACTACACGCCACTCCAGTTATCTCCGACTTCAGGAAAAAGGCTGCAGACAAAGATCAGGTTAAGACACAGTCTTACTCACAGCGGAGAAATTACCTTCAACGGTAGTTGATTTCTCGGCGAGGAGGTGGAGTAATGATCCGGCTTTTGTAGAGCTGGTGGTGATTGGTGATAGCTGAGTGTAAATGTGTGTACAGTGTAAATGAGTGACAGCTGTCACTCTCTGCGCTGTCACTCTCTGCGCCGACTGGTGGTGGTGGGCCAGCAGTACCCCCTCTTCAGCGGCCCACACAACAGAATCAACTTTGCCTGAGAGCTGAATGGCTTCGTTATGTTTCTTATGTCGCATTCACACCGGACGCCACACAAATTCGCATCCCTCGCCTGGTGATGGATGCGCCACCATCGCCCGGTGTGTCGCTCTGCTTGAGCCGCGTTCACACCGGATGCCACGCGACTCCACAAATTCATCATTTGCTGCATGAGCTGTCTGGATGACGGCTGCTTTCAGCAGTACTTCCAGTTTGAGGACCTCCTGTCCCATTCGCATGCGCACATGTGAACAAAGAAAAAAAAACTAGCTGCTGCTGCAGTTCCTTGCTCTCCTCTCCAACTCTGTCATAATTGTGTTATAAACCAGTCACCATTTGTTTTATTATACATCTGTGTAGTTAATAAAATTATCTTCACTGACGATTCGTTCGCGCACACATATGAACAACAAAAAAAAAAATCTGGCTGCTGTCCCTGATTGGTCATCGCGGTGCGAAGTTCAGATTTTTCAACTTGGGGAAGAGGGCGATACGATGCAATGCAACACAATATCGCGCCACAAACGCACCAATCGCTTTATTCGCGTCCATCGCATCACATTGTGTCACTTGGACTTTTGTGGCACCACAACGCGTTCTTCCATAGGGATTACATGGCAACCTCTCGCCGCCACCGTCGCTTGCGTGGCGTCCAGTGTGAACACGGAATTACGGTCATCCACTATCTTATGCCACATTTTTCATTTAGATCTGGACAGAATATAGACAAACTCATGGTTTCTTAGCAAGAATGTGTAATGTTGTCATCATGGTTGTATTACTACTGTAGCTAATACAACTTGATAATGCTTGAAACAAATGCAGGATAAGCACCATGTCCCAAGTACTGAAAATTAATCGCAGATATGTTTGTACAAAATCAACAGGAAGTTAACCAGAAGGATTCTTAATGGTCTGTCTGAAACATGAATTTTAAGAAGGACAGCGCCATCCTGTGGTGGTGGAACTGCATTATACGCACAACAAGCCCTTCACCTGACCTAAGTGATTATTGTTGAACATGCTGGTGAACTTCGGTGATGAACAGTAGGTCAATACATTGACTCAGCACTTCTACAGCTTAAAAACAGTCCAAATACTTTAATGAAGTTTGGGGATTACCTTGTTTTCAACATCCAGGGGGTCAGTAAAGCCTGCAGGACATAATGTGAGGAAACTGTCCTCCAGATAGTCTCACATGTCATTCTCCCATTTGTGTGGTTAATAGGAAGCTGAAAGCCTGAAGTGGATGCCTCCACTGATTGCTCTATCACACATTTCGACTGGAACAGGCTGGTAACTAAGTAAGTCCTCCAGGGTATCGACACCGATCTGAAAATAAGTAATTCTCCATTAAAATTTAAAGTCCCCCTTTCACACAGCTGTCTCTTGATGAGTCTACTACATCATGCAAAAGCTCATCTCTGCCAGACGAACATACAACAAGGCATCTTCTGCCAGAGGTAACTGAAGCATTCACGGATAAATCACACTCATAATCCAGAAAAGAATGGACGCACACATAGAGGGAGCTGCAGGGTTTATGGGTTGTAAGATGAGGAAATATAAGACTGTATTTATGCATGATGAATTATGGAATGAATTGGACAGAGATTAGAGATTACATCAGAGATATCGTTCAATCATGATATAACAGTACTTGAAACCAGCTGTGAGCAGCTGCTCCTGTGGAACCAGCTCCCAATTCGGATTAGGGAGACAGACACCCTCTCTACTTTTAAGATTAGGCTTAAAACCTTCCTTTTTGCTAAAGCTTATAGTTAGGGCTGGATCAGGTGACCCTGAACCATCCCTTAGTTATGCTGCTATAGACTTAGACTGCTGGGGGGTTCCCATGATGCACTGAGTGTTTCTTTCTCTTTTTGCTCTGTATGCACCACTCTGCATTTAATCATTAGTGATTGATCTCTGCTCCCCTCCACAGCATGTCTTTTTCCTGGTTCTCTCCCTCAGCCCCAACCAGTCCCAGCAGAAGACTGCCCCTCCCTGAGCATGGTTCTGCTGGAGGTTTCTTCCTGTTAAAAGGGAGTTTTTCCTTCCCACTGTCGCCAAGTGCTTGCTCACAGGGGGTCATTTTGACCGTTGGGGTTTTTACGTAATTATTGTATGGCCTTGCCTTACAATATAAAGCGCCTTGGGGCAACTGTTTGTTGTGATTTGGCGCTATATAAATAAAATTGATTGAATTGACTGATTGAAATGGCTCCATTTCAAATACCTCATAGGGTCCTACTATGTACTTCATAGGGTAGTACATGATTATGCACATCAGTTTTGGAAAGATTTGGACAAGGCTTTCATAAGTTATCACATTGAGAGAAAAATGGGCTCAACAGATGAACAGATGGAGTGCGATATTCTAACCCCTATCCTGGTGTGATGGACAGACGCATGAACAAGTGAAACTTTACACCCATCGTCCACGTGTGACACAGGGACACCCATATGGAGCGTGTTTTTATATCCTCCACCTGGCATGATGGACGGACGCATGCACAAAGTGCTATTTTATACCTCCCATACTGTTGTGACAGACAAACGCACGCACACACGGCACATGATTTTATATCCCCCATCCCAGTGTGACAGACACCCACACATGAACACACAGACTACAATTACTTATCCCCATGCTGACATGGCTAGTGGGACAGCAATAAATAAATAAATAAAAATTAAGTCATACTACGATAATAGTCAGAATTTAATTTTATCATCTCATATTTATGACTATTTCATGACAAACAGCCATCCAGCAGGTGGCAGATCAGACCGTGGGATATTACGAAAAACAAACTTTCTAATCAGTTTATCTTCCTTTAAAAATACATTACAGCTTCTACTTCTGTTAGTGCAGCAGATAACTGAAACAATCGTGCAAATGGTGATACAAGCACCAAGGTTGGCACAAATACTCCTTAGACTTTGCTCTTTTGAACAAACCGACTGGCCACTTGAATTTTCAGTAGGGGGCCAGGTAGGGGTCAATTGAAGAATTACACAGGGGTCAAAATTAAAAATGCTGAAATCATTTTGAAAAATACACCACGTTATTTGTGTGATCATAAAGATTCCAAAAAGGTATAGATTGGGCTATCTATAACTTTTGACCCCTGTACAAACTGACGCTGACCTTTGTCACCATTTTTGCTGTTTTTATCCCATAACGTCTGATCATTCAGGCATAGATAGTCAAAACTACACCTTTTTGGAATCTTTACGATCAGACAAATAATGTGGTGTAGTTTTCAAAATGATTTCAGCATTTTTAATTTCGGCCCCTGTGTAATTCTTCAATTGACCCCTACCTGGCCCCCTATTGAAAATTCAAGTGGCCAGTCGGTTTGTTCAAAAGAGTAATGTCTAAGGAGTATTTGTGCCAACTTTGGTGCTTGTATCACCATTTGCACGATTTTGCTCTAAATATACTCTTAGCCGCTGCACTATGTGTTTTTATGTGGTTTTATGTTATTGAATTTATTCTTAAAAAACTCCACACATCAATCTGGCAGAGATGACAGCAGAAAACTATCCTCCAAAGCTAAAACTGGCACATTTACATGATGGCTGAAGTGCTCCTTTTAATTATTGTATACTGTTCCTTTCAATAAATAAATACGCAAATAAACAAAATTATATGCCATTTAAACAAGATCACTGCATTCATTTTTTGAGTGATCGCATTGACAAACTCATTTATTCACACACTGCATTTTACGGGGTACAAACTAAAGCAGCATTTGTGAATTACGACTTATGATATAGTAATTGTGGGGAAATAACTTAATGATGGTGTTTTTTTGTTTTTTTTTTTAAACTGGCAGAAGCAAACATCCTTAATATAAATGGAGCAAATCACACAAAAACAACAAAAACAAAACACGGCGCCAAACCTGTTCTCCGTTGATTTGTTCCAAACTGTATCTAGCAGCTTTGACATTCAATTTTCAGCTAATGTTCAGGATAATCTGCAGGTTTAAGATTCATCTTTGTGGTGGAATCCCTTCCGAGGGTTTGAAACAAAAACACGCCATACATCTGTGTTTGCACTCTCGTGTTTTGATATGCGTGGCGAGATCGCCCGAGTGATTACGGCGGGATTACGGGGCAGAGCTTTTAAGGGCAAGGCTGTTTATTTTACCTTGAAAGGATACCAGTGGCTTTAAAGGGATGAGAAGAGGGCACGTTTGGCTTTAGTCCTTTTAAATTTTTTTTTCTTTTCTTCCTTTCTGGGCTGCATCATTTTTACAACACTTATGATTTTTAAAGCTTTTTCCCCGTGTTTCTTTCTGTGTGTCGTTCCTGCTGTGTTGACTTAATGGAACCAGCCAATGGCCTGGGATTATCACACGGTGTGCAGTAATTGAATTTGGACTGTTGGCACGCTAACTCTGTGAGAGAGCTGGGACTCTATTAGAGGGACAGAGAATGGAAAAAGGATGGGAGTCTCATTCGGAGACAGATGAAACATAAAAACACAGCGACGGGGCGGTAAAACCAAAAACATGTCCATAGATGAAAAAGACGCGTGCGCTGACTGAGTCTGCTAAAACTAATAATATATATGAAAAAGCTTGATTAGGATCGGAAAAATGTGAAACATCTATCTGAAGGTGAAAAGGAGGCGTGATGGAGAGGTGGAGAGAATGTAAGCGGCAAAGGGGCAAAGATGGAGCATTAAGAAGCGGCGGGAGAACAGAGAGCAGCCTTGTGTATGAGTTAGCAGTGGGGAGCGGAGCTGCATAGCAATCACTTGTTTGCTATGCTTTAATCAGCCAGACAACACTAAACATTAGCTCGCCTCCTACACGCTCCGCTCATTTAATCAGAGCTCCAACTCCACGCATTAGTCTCTTCTCTATATATCAGTGTCTGCACAGGACGCCGCAGGCGCGCAAGGGAACACAAAACTCACCATTTCAATGGATGTCTGGGAACGAAGGCAAGTGTGAAAGAAAGGAAAGATACGTCTTGACTTTTATGTTCATTAAAACTTGTCCACCCGTAAGAATAATGAAGAACACGAGCAGGTTTAGGGAGAAAGACAAAGGGCTTGTCCACATGGAGACGAGTTTAGGCGTACCCACAAAAAGTTGTGCTTCGTATTAGTGTTTCATCCACAGGGGATTGGTGTTTAGGAGGTTTTAGGAAAAATGTACCTCAGGACTGGATGAATCTCAAACTCCACCTTGTGTTTTCGTGTGTACAACCAATACGTAACTTTTGTGAAATGATGATGTCATGATGTCGCTAACCTTAAACTTGGCCGCAAGACATCGCAGCACAACAACAACAATGGTGACTATGACTACAGACTTGTGTTCATGCTACAGAAACTACTGCATGCTACAAATAGCTACAAATGAGGCAACAAGCAGTTAGCATTTGTCACTTGATGGGTGTTCCCGGGGTGCAACGTGTCGGAAAACCCGGCACCGTCAACTAAAGTTCATTTGATTTGTTTCACTCCAAAGTTTCTCACAGTGACATTCCCGTATTGCCTGTTAGCATGCTAATCATAATGAAAGATGTCCTGTAAATCCCTTCAGTGGTGTTATTTGTTTGCAAAATCAGCAGCTATTAGATTTAGGAGTGTTCATTTCTCACTAAGTTTTACCAAATATACAAGAAACGTGTTAGATTTATACAGAAATACAGCTGTTTTGCATAATTTTCCGCCACCTTGGATTATTTTGTTTGAGTGAACAACTTGCTGACGTAATGCTGCCAATTCAGTCTGATTGGCAGTCATCATGTCGCTAAGCATTTGCATAAAATAGACTTTCTGGTCTATTCTGGCCCCGCCTCGCTGGCAGCAGAGCGACCGTTGTCTCTTAACACACTGCGTAACATTCAGTCTGATTAAAAACGAACGTCACATTACTGCCATGCCTCTGTCACTTGCCATCAATTGTAGCTAATATATGCATCAAGCTAATGCAGGCATCAATATAATGCACATTCCTGTACCATCCCACCCAAACACACATTCGTATTGCATCATCGTGAAGTGAGTTGCCGGCCTTAAGGAGGCACTGTGCAACTCAGGTCATTTTGCCCTGTTTTCTCATTTCTTTGTTGTTTGGTCGCATTCTTCTCTACGGAGCTCCCCCTACTACTCGGAGTACATAGGTTAGAAAACCGTCATAAAAACTCACTGTCAGGTCTCCCCACTCCCTTCTTCTCCCTGCTGTCCATGTGCATTTGTTTCACGGAACCCTTGCTCGGTTGCATGCTCTTTTTCTCTTCCTCGCTTCCTCTGATGTTTTCTTTGATTTTTCACTAGTTCTGCCATGATGATGAACATGTACGAATTAAAGCTTTCATTGGCTTGGTCTTAGCCGGTATTGTAGTACCGTCAAACAGTTTGTGTTTCTCGTGAGACCCAAGACTTTCTTTATCTAAAGAGACCAGTTTGATGTTCCTGAGGTTGCAAGGCTGGCTTTCTACTCCGAGAGTCACCATTCTCCCCAGAACAAGTCATCTAGGGGCTATTCCACAGAGCCCTGCTCCTACCTATTTAATCCTGAATAGCAAATCGGGATGCGTTTTGAAGCATCATACAACCCCAATTCCAATGAAGTTGGGATGTTGTGTAAAATCAATCAATCAATCAACTTTTTTCTTATATAGCGCCAAATCACAACAAACAGTTGCCCCAAGGCGCTCCACATTGCAAGGCAAGGCCATACAATAATTATGAAAAACCCCAACGGTCAAAACGACCCCCTATGAGCAAGCACTTGGCCACAGTGGGAAGGAAAAACTCCCTTTTAACAGGAAGAAACCTCCAGCAGAACCAGGCTCAGGGAGGGGCAGTCTTCTGCTGAGACTGGTTGGGGCTGAGGGAAAGAACCAGGAAAAAGAGATCGATCACTAATGATTAAATGCAGAGTGATGCATACGGAGCAAAAAGAGAAAGAAACAGTGCATCATGGGAACCCCCCCACAGTCTACGTCTAAAGCAACATAACCAAGGGATGGTCCAGGGTCACCCGATCCAGCCCTAACTATAAGCCTTAGCGAAAAGGAAAGTTTTAAGCCTAATCTTAAAAGTAGAGAGGGTATCTGTCTCCCTGATCTGAATTGGGAGCTGGTTCCACAGGAGAGGAGCCTGAAAGCTGAAGGCTCTGCCTCCCATTCTACTCTTACAAACCCTAGGAACTACAAGTAAGCCCGCAGTCTGAGAGCAAAGCGCTCTAATGGGGTAATATGGTACTACGAGGTCCCTAAGATAAGATGGGACCTGATTATTCAAAACCTTATAAGTAAGAAGAAGAATTTTAAATTCTATTCTAGCATTAACAGGAAGCCAATGAAGGGAGGCCAACACGGGTGAGATATACTCTCTCCTGCTAGTCCCCGTCAGTACTCTAGCTGCAGCATTCTGAACCAATTGAAGGCTTTTTAGGGAACTTTTAGGACAACCTGATAATAATGAATTACAATAGTCCAGCCTAGAGGAAATAAATGCATGAATTAGTTTTTCAGCATCACTCTGAGACAAGACCTTTCTGATTTTAGAGATATTGCGTAAATGCAAAAAGGCAGTCCTACATATTTGTTTAATATGCGCTTTGAATGACATATCCTGATCAAAAATAACTCCAAGATTTCTCACAGTATTACTAGAGATCAGGGAAATGCCATCCAGAGTAACGATCTGGTTAGACACCATGCTTCTAAGATTTGTGGGGCCAAGTACAATAACTTCAGTTTTATCTGAGTTTAAAAGCAGGAAATTAGAGGTCATCCATGTCTTTATGTCTGTAAGACAATCCTGCAGTTTAGCTAATTGGTGTGTATCCTCTGGCTTCATGGATAGATAAAGCTGGGTATCATCTGCGTAACAATGAAAATTTAAGCAATACCGTCTAATAATACTGCCCAAGGGAAGCATGTATAAAGTGAATAAAATTGGTCCTAGCACAGAACCTTGTGGAACTCCATAATTAACTTTAGTCTGTGAAGAAGATTCCCCATTTACATGAACAAACTGTAATCTATTAGACAAATATGATTCAAACCACCGCAGCGCAATGCCTTTAATACCTATGACATGCTCTAATCTCTGTAATAAAATTTTATGGTCAACAGTATCAAAAGCAGCACTGAGGTCCAACAGAACAAGCACAGAGATAAGTCCACTGTCCGAAGCCATAAGAAGATCATTTGTAACCTTCACTAATGCTGTTTCTGTACTATGATGAATTCTAAAACCTGACTGAAACTCTTCAAATAGACCATTCCTCTGCAGGTGATCAGTTAGCTGTTTTACAACTACCCTCTCAAGAATCTTTGAGAGAAAAGGAAGGTTGGAGATTGGCCTATAATTAGCTAAGATAGCTGGGTCAAGTGATGGCTTTTTAAGTAATGGTTTAATTACTGCCACCTTAAAGGCCTGTGGTACATAACCAACTAACAAAGATAGATTGATCATATTTAAGATCGAAGCATTAAATAATGGTAGGACTTCCTTGAGCAGCCTGGCAGGAATGGGGTCTAATAAGCATGTTGATGGTTTGGATGAAGTAACTAATGAAAATAACTCAGACAGAACAATCGGAGAGAAAGAGTCTAACCAAATACCGGCATCACTGAAAGCAGCCAAAGATAACGATACATCTTTGGGATGGTTATGAGTAATTTTTTCTCTAATAGTCAAAATTTTGTTAGCAAAGAAAGTCATGAAGTCATTACTAGTTAAAGTTAATGGAATACTCAGCTCAATAGAGCTCTGACTCTTTGTCAGCATGGCTACAGTGCTGAAAAGAAACCTGGGGTTGTTCTTATTTTCTTCAATTAGTGATGAGTAGAAAGACGTCCTAGCTTCACGAAGGGCTTTCTTATAGAGCAACAAACTCTTTTTCCAGGCTAAGTGAAGATCTTCTAAATTAGTGAGACGCCATTTCCTCTCCAACTTACGGGTTATCTGCTTTAAGCTACAAGTTTGTGAGTTATACCACGGAGTCAGACACTTCTGATTTAAAGCTCTCTTTTTCAGAGGAGCTACAGCATCCAAAGTTGTCTTCAATGAGGATGTAAAACTATTACTCTAACTCCCTTACAGAGTTTAGGTAGCTACTCTGCTCTGTGTTGGTATATGACATTAGAGAACATAAAGAAGGAATCATATCCTTAAACCTAGTTACAGCGCTTTCTGAAAGACTTCTAGTGTAATGAAACTAAAATGTAAATAAAAACAGAATACAATGATTTGCAAATCCTATTTACCCTATATTCAATTGAATACACCACAAAGTCAAGATATATAATGTTCGAACTGATAAACTTTATTATTTTTGTGCAAATATTTGGTCATTTTGAAATGGATGCCTGCAACACGTTTCAACAAAGCTGGGAAAGTGGTATGTTTGCCACTGTGTTACATCACCTGTCCTTCTAACAACACTCAATAAGCATTTGGGAACTGAGGACACTAATTGTGAGAGTCATGATTGAGTAAAAAAGGAGCATCCCCAAAAGGCTCAGCCATTCACAAGCAAATAGTAGAGAAGCTTGAATCTTCGACTGGACTGGGTTGCTTGACGCGAGGATGTTTCGCTTCAAATCGGAGAAGCTTCCTCAGCTAAAATTCTTGCTCTGGTGGTCTGACTTCTGTCTTGACTCTTGTAGAGAAGAATAATCAAGAAGTCACAAAAGCTGGAGTTTTAAACCTAACCAGACCCCTCCTACCGAGAGGCAGACTGCTATAGGCTAGTGACTAAACAATAGCTCTAATTAGCACCTATTGTGCTCTAGTTAGCACCCTCCTAATGACAGGGCAGCTGTCCCTCTCCTGATGGCTCCCTTGACGACTCTGCTGATGACGTGAATGACTCATTACCATGAACAAAAGACTGAAACTGCTTCGATCTGAGTACCCCATTGTAAACAGGGGATAAAGCATGTCTCAGACCCCCTCCCCGGTTAAGGCTGGGTTTCAAACGTTTCACAAAGAATGCCTCCTTGACCCCTCTCTCAAACCATTTCTTCTCTCTGGCTAATATTTGAACTTCCTTGTCCTCAAACGTGTAGTTAGTGTCTTTAAGGTGGAGATGAACTGCAGACTGAGGTCCACTGGCGCCCTCTCTGCGGTGCTGGTATAGCCTTTTGTGTAAAGGTTGCTTAGTCTCACCTATGTAGTGTTCGTTACAGTTTTCCTGACATCTGATAGAATACACTACATTGCTCTGTTTGTAACTAGGGATCATGTCCTTAGGGTGAACTAATTTCTGTCTCAAGGTGTTAACCGGTTTAAAGTAAACTGGGATTTTGTGCTGTCTGAAAAACCTCTGTAGTTTTTCCCATACTCCTGCTAAATAAGGGAGAGACACTCATCTTCTTCTTGTCTCCGTCTCCTGTCTATCTGGTCTCTTTGTTCTCTGGGACTTCTGCACTTTGTCCAGGGACCATCGTGTGTACCCACATACTGTGAGGGCTTTCCGGACAAGTTGTTGTTCTTTAGCCCTTCCCTCTGCAGTTGTGGTGAGGATCACCACTTCGTGAACAACTGAGTGAAAAAAATAGTCCAACAGTTTAAGAACAATGTTTCTCAATGTTCAATTCCAAGGAATTTAGGAATTCCATCATCTACAGTCCATAATATAATCAGAATCTGGAGAACTTTCTACAGGTAAGTGGCAAGTAGTCATAACTTCTTGATCCATCATTGTCAGTCTTGAACAAACTTGGTATACATAGTAGTTATGGCCTTCATTGGCAGCAAATTTGAAACTGGGATCCAATTTTTGAACTGTTCAAAAATTTAATCCTGATTCTGAAAACTGTTGATAGCACATGGTAAATTCCAGATGCTGCTTCAATCATGTTCAAGCTTCTTTAAGTGACACTGTATCTGTAGTGACTATGGCTTGAAACTTGTTTGATTATGTGACATTGAGGAAAAACGCCGAAGCAGCGTTTGTTGCAGTTCTGGCTGAGGGGGCAGTGAATTGCCAGATGTGCACTTTATAAACCAGCCAGTTTTCAAGTCTGCATTGTACAGACAGGCTGTTAGGAGGCAAGCTGGATTAAGCCTTTTCATCCTGTTTTTACACGTTTTTGGATCGTGGGCGATCGCAGTAGAACGACACCCTGTGGAATAGCCCTGTTAGATCCCAAAGCTGTAAAATTAAGGTAAAATGTTGCACAGTTCCCTTTTAATGGTAGACTCGCTGGTAAAGTTTGACATACTACAATCCTCATGCTGACATAATGGGAGTAGAAAGATGAAGCATAATTTCAGTTAAAATATTTGACTGCCCAATCGAAGAAGCAGCTTGTATTGCTTTCTTTGTCAGAATGACCTCACTAAAATTAGAACCCAAACTCAGCCACTTCAGGCCAAGCTGTGAGGCAAACTCTTAACACAGTGTTTACTTGTATTTAGTGATCTCACTTAATTTCAGTCTTTTTCCTCTCTCCCTCATCTTGTTTCTGATGGTTATGGCTGGTTAGACGGTGATGGAAACAAGGCCATTGGGTTCTGATTCCGACAGCGAGAAGCCTGTAATTTACATGTGTAGTCACATGCACAATCAGACAGACCAAAGTACTTTTCACCACGTATTACACTTTGCACACTTAATTAGTTAAAACAGCATGAGGGTTTTAAGCAGAAATCTTTGTTTGTCTTGTTGGAATTTAAGATTTTATGAATAGAGTTTTTTCCTCTCTGCAATAGAAGGCTGATGGCGTCCAGCGGTATGCACAGAAAGCACTCGCGCACGCACACCACATGGCGTTTCTCACAGCACACATGCGGGATTTTGGTTTCTGACAAAATATTGACTGCTGGATTTCACAGTGTATGTAACTATTGATCTGTGCATAGCAACGCTGCCTTTTCTTAACCTCCTCATCTTGGTCTCACTATTCTTTGACTTTCCTCCACTTCTTGCTGCCTCACGTACGCCGCACGCCCTTTATTACTTTCTACCTCAATTCATTCCGATTAAAAAATATTGACAAGGGCCTGCAGCTCCACGCTACATTCACAGACTGGGAGGGTTTCTGAGGCAATTCGAAACCCTCTCGGCAAAAGATCTCATACCATGACTATTTTCTCTGAGGAAAAAAGAAAACAAAACCCAAAAAGCAAAATGTTTTTCATGCTGCTGTTTCGGTGGAGACATTGTCAGCAGTGTTGTATTAGCATTTGAGAGACAAAGTCGACAGGAACCAAAGTCCTGCATTCTGTGAACCGCAGGTAAGCGGCTCGCTTTATACTCTTCAGTTCTTCGATTGTCTCATATGTTTGTTTCTTTTTCATGAAGAAAACGGATTTAAATCATACTGGTTTTCTGCAGGAAACCATTATTTTGTTGCTGCAAATCAACAGGAATCCAAGAACATTTTACTAAACTACATGCAAATACTTTCAATATGCATCGAGTCACGGCTGCTGATAGCAATTTAATAATTTTGCGGCTGTGGGAAATATGGCAGTGGGCGTGTTAAAGGATTTCTAAGTTCGAAGTTATTGTGGGATGTTTGTTCGCAACTATGGTAATGGGTTTTATTCCCTTTATTTTTACTGCACGCTCACAATGTTTTATTCATGAATAAATAATGAAGAGTAAAATATTCCAAATTGCAAACCATAAACTGAAAGAAAGGCATGCTTAGAAATGTTGACCATGTGGAACAACCAGAAAATGAAAATGAAGAGCTAATTTCAAGCTATGTGTAACCACACTTCTGCTGAAAGAGACAGAGAGAGAAGGACGAAATGTCTGCTTCAACTACATTCATGCAAAATCCTTTCTGTAGGGTTGTGTGGACTTGTGATGATATTTGAATTTTAGCTGTTAAACAATTAGAAATGAATGCTTTATCATTTAGTACATATCTTGGCAGAAACGCTCTCTCTCTCACGGATCCCATTCACTGTGTATATTGCTCAACTGATTCCCTTGCCACCTTTTCCTTTTATGATTAAATGCATGCACAATCCTTTCGATGGGGTTATGTGTGGAGGTATGACCATGTTATCTGAGCTGCAGAACGTATCCAATGTGAAACTATCAGAACGCGACGATTTACTTCTGGTAAACACACCTGGTCATATTCCATCATCAAACCAACAGCCACGATCCATCCAACAGGTGGAAGACAGATCTACAGTGTATCACATTGGCAAAACAAAGTTGTTTTTTTTATTTTTCTGGTGCCTCAAAGTTCACCAGTTTTCTGAGCTTGTCCTCATTATTGGACCTTTTAATTTAGTGAGCTACAGCATGACCAGCATGTTATATATTCCTTGGCTTTCCAAAATCATGGAATATGTAACAGTAACAAATTAAGGCTTGACGTATTTGAAGAAAGTTGGCCATATTAAGCTATGCTTTGGCATCTACAGTTCCCAGAGCATAATGAATTAATTTACTGAACCATGTTTTACCTTTACGTCTTCTTGCTGTGTATGTTTTTGTTGGAACAGTGTTCAGACAATCATGATAGCTATACAGATGTGAAGCTTTTTGATATTCCCCTGACAGGATGATAAATTGTAATATATTTAATGTGTTTACATGGATTTTGGTGTCAATAAAACAATTTAAAAATGTATGTAAAAAATGAACCTAGATTAAAATGAAATTACACTCAAGCAGAAGGAAAATTATAAAAGCATAACAAATAAAGCACAATGTTGCAGTGAAAGGCAGTTCACTGCATACTGCGCTAAACAGTGCATAAGAGTTGTTTTTCCTCCACGCTGAGCACCAATGCATTGTGGTGTGAGCAATAGCTCCTTGAGCTATGGAAAGGCCAAATATCTACATACTGCAGCCAATATAAGACAGTGTTGGATTCAAATCACTGATATCACAATGGCTGCAAATGACATCTATAGCCATGCATCATCAGCATACATATGAATGTCAACCCAATGCTTTCTGATTGTACTTCCTCCTGGCAACTTGTCATGATTGGCCATGGCTGCCCTTAGTTTGTACAGTCATTGAACTCACCATGCTACCCCCTCCTCTGTTTCCCAAGCAACCCACGTGAAATCAATTGACTCACCTGCTTCCACTCTGCTCATTTGAACTTGTCTATAAATAACACACACTCCCTCAGCCAGCTGCTGAATTCTTAAGTCTAGTCTTGTCTGGTCAAATCATGTCCTGTTGTTCTTGTCGTGTGTTCCACGTCCAAGAATGTCAGTCCTGTCTGCTTAACTGTGGAGTTTATTTTGAGGATTTCATTTGTCTGGTTATATTGTGTTAGCAACTCTTGTAACTAGTTTTTAAAGTGGAGTTCTCAGTTCTGGTTCTATGTGTATATTTCGGCTGAGCCTCTTGTGGATTTGATTACAAATGCAAAACTCCGTCACATTAATATTACATACAACAGGTCCAAGAATGGACCCTTGATGGATGCCAGATCTGAGTAACTCAGGTATATCAAGTATGTCTGTCTTGAGATTAAGAAATCCAAGATAAGACCAAGAAATGCTTCACATCAAAGATAGTTTGCCTTCACTAAAGCAGCACCTATTTTACATACTCTGTTGTGTGGGCCGCTGAAGAGGAGGTACTGCTGGCCCACCACCACCAGAGGGCACCCTGCCTGGAGTGCGGGCTCCAGGCACCAGAGGGCGCTGCCGCCTCACAGGAGCAGCCAAGGTGACAGCTGTCACCCATTAACCAAAACAGCTGACATCCATCAGCGGAGGGGTATATCAGCTGGACGGCATCTCCACCTCATTGCCGAGATATCGCTCTATCAAAGAGGTAACAATCTCAGCCAAACGTGCTATTAACTGAAGCCGTAATACTTGTTGCTTGTTTGTAGGACAGCTGACTACTGGACTGGACATATTTGGATAAGTACTCACCTTCCTACATTTCCATATTGTTTTTGACGAGAGGTGGAGGTGGTGTCTCCACCCTCCGTGTTGCTGGGTGCAGCCGCACCCACACCTGACTGTTTCTGTTCCTCGCCAGCAGTACCGGATCCGACGAGCGGAGGCAGTGGCCACCTGGGAGTTCCCCCTCCCACCTTCCCCTGAAGCTTACATAAGCCCCCCAGAGCCGTACGGAGGCTGTGTGGAGACGTGCGCAGATTTTCTTATGCAGTGTTCGCTCGTCTTCGCACAGCGTCCCATCATGTACGCGACAGATGCTAGCAAAGTAGCTTATGTAATAAACCTGCTTCGCGGCGAGGCACGCGCTTGGGCTACAGCGCTCTGGGAGCAGAATTCACGGCTCCTTCTGACATATGATGGGTTTGTGAGGGAGTTCAGAACCGTGTTCGATCACCCTAATAGAGGAGAAACCGCTTCAGCCGTGCTACTGTCAATGAGACAGGGGCGTCGGAGCGCAGCTGCCTATGCAGTCGACTTCCGCATCGCGGCTGCGAGGTCCGGCTGGAATAGCACTGCTCTCCGCGCCGCCTTTGTAAACGGACTGTCTTTGGTTCTTAAGGAGCACCTGGTGGCTAAGGATGAACCGCGGGATTTAGATGGGCTCATCGATCTTGTCATACGGCTAGACAACCGGTTAGAAGAACGTCGTCGGGAACGAGACGAAGGGCGTGGCCGGGCATGCGCCGTCCCTCTCCCTTCCGGTTCTGACCGCGCTCCGCCTTCCCCACGCTCCACGGCCCCCGCGCTCCGTGTGGCTACAGCTCCCCCTGCTGACGAAGCTATGGACACGAGCAGGGCAACATTTAGGGCACCAGATGCACAGAGGAGGCGGGCCCGCGGAGTATGTTTTGTTTGTGGCTCGATAGAGCATCATGTGAGAGACTGCCCCGAGCGGTTAAACACCAACGCCCGCCCCTAGAGACTGGGCTAGGGGTGGGCCGAGACATTCACGTGGGACACACCCACATTGCTACATGACTCCCAGTTACGATCCTTTATGAGGAATCAACCCTGAAGGCCCCAGCACTGGTGGACACGGGCTCTGAGGGGAATCTGTTGGACAGCAGATGGGCCAGGGAGATAGGGCTCCCTCTGGTGGCGCTTACCTCACCTGTGCAGGTTCCAGCACTAGATGGCTCCCTGCTCCCTCCAATCACACACAAGACACCCCCTGTAACTCTGGTGGTGTCAGGGAATCACCGGGAGGAGATCGAGTTTTTTGTGACTCCTGCCACCTCCCGTGTGATTTTAGGATTTCCCTGGATGTTGAAGCACAATCCCCGGATTGATTGGCCGTCCGGGGTAGTGGTTCAGTGGAGCGAAACCTGCCGTCGGGTGTGTCTAGGTTCCTCGGTTCCTCCCGGCTCCCAGGCTAAGGAGGAGGTCAGAGTCCCGCCCAATCTGGGGACGGTGCCGGTGGAGTACCACGACCTTGTCGACGTGTTCAGCAAGGATCTGGTGCTCACTCTTCCCCCCCACCATTCGTATGATTGTGCCATTGATTTGGTTCCGGGCAGTGAGTTCCCGTCCAGTAGGCTGTACAACCTCTCACGGCCTGAGCACGAATCAATGGAGACCTACATCCGGGACTCCTTAGCCGCCGGGTTGATCCGGAATTCCACCTCCCCGATGGGTGCAGGTTTCTTTTTTGTGGGTAAAAAAGACGGCGGACTTCGTCCATGCATCGATTACAGGGGACTGAACGATATCACGGTTCGCAATCGATACCCGTTGCCCCTGTTGGATTCTGTGTTCACACCCCTGCATGGAGCCCGAATTTTCACCAAGCTCGATCTCAGAAACGCGTATCACCTGGTTCGGATCCGGAAGGGAGACGAGTGGAAGACGGCATTCAACACCCCCTTAGGTCACTTTGAGTACCTGGTCATGCCGTTCGGTCTCACAAACGCTCCCGCGACTTTCCAAGCGTTGGTTAATGATGTCTTACGGGATTTCCTGCACCGGTTCGTCTTTGTATACCTAGACGATATACTCATCTTTTCTCCGGATCCTGAGACCCATGTCAAGTATGTACGTCAGGTCCTGCAGCGGTTGTTGGAGAACCGGCTGTTTGTGAAGGGCGAGAAGTGTGAGTTCCACCGCACGTCTTTGTCCTTCCTGGGGTTCATCATCTCCTCCAACTCCGTCGCTCCTGATCCGGCCAAGGTTGCGGCGGTGAGAGACTGGCCCCAACCCACAAGCCGTAGGAAGTTGCAACAGTTCCTAGGCTTTGCTAATTTCTACAGGAGGTTCATTAAGGGCTATAGTCAGGTAGTTAGCCCCCTGACCTCGCCAAAAGTTCCCTTCAGCTGGTCGGATCGTTGCGATGCCGCGTTCAAGGAGTTGAAAAGGCGCTTCTCGTCTGCACCCGTTCTGGTGCAGCCCGATCCTAGTCGCCAGTTAGTGGTTGAAGTGGACGCCTCGGACTCAGGGATAGGAGCCGTGCTGTCCCAGAGCGGGAAGGCCGATAAGGTCCTTCACCCGTGTGCCTATTTTTCCCGCAGGTTGACCCCTGCCGAATGGAACTATGACGTCGGCAATCGAGAACTCCTTGCGGTGAAAGAGGCTCTTGAGGAGTGGAGACATCTGTTGGAGGGAACGTCCGTGCCATTCACGGTTTTCACTGACCACCGGAACCTGGAGTATATCAGGACCGCCAAGCGGCTGAATCCCAGGCAAGCCCGCTGGTCACTGTTCTTCGGCCGTTTTGACTTCCGGATAACCTACCGTCCCGGGACCAAAAATCAGAGATCGGATGCTTTGTCCCGGGTACATGAAGACGAAGTCAGAACGGAGTCGTCGGATCCCCCGGATCCCATCATCCCGGAGTCCACTATCGTGGCCACCCTCACCTGGGACGTGGAGAAGACCGTCCGGGAGGCCCTGGCACGAGACCCGGACCCCGGAACCGGGCCGAGGAATAAACTCTACGTCCCACCAGAAGCAAGGGCTGCGGTCCTGGACTTCTGTCACGGTTCTAAGCTCTCCTGTCATCCTGGGGTGAAAAGAACCATGGCAGTTGTCCGGCAACGCTTATGGTGGGCGTCCCTGGAGACCGACATCTGGGATTATATCCAGGCCTGTACCACCTGCGCCAGGGGCAAAGCCGACCACCTCAAAACATCGGGATTGCTACAGCCCCTGCCCGTACCTCATCGCCCCTGGTCTCACATCGGCCTGGATTTCATCACGGGCCTCCCGCCATCCCAGGGAAACACCGTCATCCTCACGATAGTGGACCGATTCTCCAAAGCGGCCGACTTTGTGGCCCTCCTGAAGCTCCCAACGGACCCAGGAGACAGCGGACCTCCTGGTCCACCACGTCGTCCGGCTGCATGGGATACCATCAGACATCGTCTCCGATCGCGGTCCCCAGTTCTCCTCGCACGTCTGGAGGAGCTTCTGCCGGGAACTGGGGGCCACGGTCAGTCTCTCGTCCGGGTATCACCCCCAAACCAACGGGCAAGCAGAACGGGCCAATCAGGAGATGGAGCAGACCCTACGTTGTGTGACAGCCGCGCACCCAGCGGCCTGGAGTACTCATCTGGCCTGGATTGAGTACGCCCACAACAGTCAAGTGTCATCAGCCACCGGCCTCTCCCCTTTTGAGGTGTGTTTGGGGTATCAGCCCCCATTGTTTCCGGTGGTTGACGGAGAGGTCGGTGTGCCCTCGGTCCAGGCCCACCTGCGGAAGTGCCGTCGGGTGTGGCGTGCCGCCCGTTCTGCTTTGTTGAAGACCCGGATGAGGGCGAAGACCCATGCAGACCGGCGGCGGACCCCGGCTCCTACGTATCGTCCCGGGCAGGAAATGTGGTTGTCCACCAAGGACATCCCACTGCAAGTACCCTCCCCGAAACTAAAGGACCGATACATAGGACCGTACAGAATCCTCAAAGTCATCAATCCCGCCGCAGTGAGGCTTCAGCTTCCGGCCTCACTGCGGATCCATCCCGTGTTCCATGTCTCAAGAATCAAACCACATCACACCTCACCCCTCTGTACTCCGGGTCCGGCACCACCTCCTGCCCGGATCATCGATGGCGAGCCGGCCTGGACTGTGCGCCGGCTTCTGGATGTTCGACGGATGGGCCGGGGTTTTCAATACCTGGTGGACTGGGAGGGGTACGGCCCTGAAGAACGCTCCTGGGTGAAGAGGAGCTTCATCCTGGACCTGGCCCTCCTGGCCGATTTCTACCGCCGCCACCCGGACAAGCCTGGTCGGGCGCCAGGAGGCGCCCGTTGAGGGGGGGGTCCTGTTGTGTGGGCCGCTGAAGAGGAGGTACTGCTGGCCCACCACCACCAGAGGGCGCCCTGCCTGGAGTGCGGGCTCCAGGCACCAGAGGGCGCTGCCGCCTCACAGGAGCAGCCAAGGTGACAGCTGTCACCCATTAACCAAAACAGCTGACATCCATCAGCAGAGGGGTATATCAGCTGGACGGCATCTCCACCTCATTGCCGAGATATCGCTCTATCAAAGAGGTAACGATCTCAGCCAAACGTGCTATTAACTGAAGCCGTAATACTTGTTGCTTGTTTGTAGGACAGCTGGCTACTGGACTGGACATATTTGGATAAGTACTCACCTTCCTACATTTCCATATTGTTTTTGACGAGAGGTGGAGGTGGTGTCTCCACCCTCCGTGTTGCTGGGTGCAGCCGCACCCACACCTGACTGTTTCTGTTCCTCGCCAGCAGTACCGGATCCGACGAGCGGAGGCAGTGGCCACCTGGGAGTTCGGGACTTGGCGGCTCCAGTATTCCCGGGGTTCGGTGGCAGAGGAAATCGGGTTGGTTCTGGTTCGACTTGGACAGACGTCTCCTATCGTCGAGCCTGCCCACACGACACCGCTGTAATTGGACTCAATCTCAATATTGTAATCGGTTGTGTTTGTTGTGCCTATTTCACAACAGTAAAAACAGTGTTATTTGACTCCTCCATTGTCCGTTCATTTGCGCCCCCTGTTGTGGGTCCGTGTTCCTACACTTTCACAACATACTCCAGGACACATTACACTCCGGTCATGACCTGTTCCAACTGCTGCCATCAGACAAATGACAGAGGTTCATTATACCAACAACTAACAGACTCAGAAACAGTTTTTATCCAACAGCCATCAATATGCTTATTGTGGCCAGAACAAAAACGGGAACATATGTAAATGTGCATATGCAGTTTGCCTCTTGAAGGGAATTGTGTAATATCTAATGGATGTAGATGTCTATCTGCCTATTGGGTCTGGTTTTTTATATGATTTTCTTTTCTTTTACCCTTCGTCTTAGAGTTTAATATCTTTGATATCTGACATATATTTTTCTATTTAGTGTATATGTTTTAGTGTGTGTGTGTGTGTATTTATTATCACTTTTATTTCACTAAATAAGGTCATGCACTTAAAACGTCATTGTATTATCTGCAATGACAATAAGTGTTATTCTAGTTCTAAATTCTATTTTCAAACTATGAATAAGCAGCAAGAATTCAAACTTAACTAAGCCATTCATATATTTGCAATCCAACAAGCCTAAATGTTGCACAGCTACAACTCCTGAATCATGTTGTTTTTGAAGGATGGTGGTAGGCTTGGGGGTGTGGGTGGTGGTGGTGGTCGGGGGGCATTTTCTTTAAACTGGGATTTGAGATTTACCTTTTGAGTAAAACAGATTGTTCAACTTAATCTGTTTTTCATCTGAAACCACACAATAGTCGTGTGTGTGTGTGTGTGTGTGTGTGTGCATTCACACCAGGCCGCATGTTCGCTGCACTTCACCTGTGTTGTTGCTCAATCTGTCCATATCACTTCTGTTTGATAATGACTTTTATTCCCCACTCACTACCTTCATTAAATGTTATATAGCGCTCAGTCAGTTTGGGCTTTTTTGTGTGTATGCATGTGCGTGCACATTTTTTTCATGTATGCATGTGCGTGCACATTTTTTTTCTTTCACTGGCTTGTTAAGCAGACACATTTGTCCACCCAATAGCACGTGCCAGAGCACGTTTTGTCAAACATTTTATAATATATAAACTTAAAAATATAAATAAGTATATACATACATAAAGACTCACCATCAACTTTGTCCATTTACAGATTACATTTATAATCCAGATTGGTTTAGTGTGCAAAGCATTTGGAATGAGCAGAAACAGACTTTTTGCAATCACTGAAAGTACGTATTTAAAAAAAAAAATCTTTATATTTTTCACGGTTGTGAATTATTTCCCAGTCATAAAAAATCCAGTGAAAGGTGTTAATTGTTTAATGTTGGATGGAAACAAATAAAATATAATAAATCTATGCATGGAATATGGGTGCTGGGTCTATTCTCAAGAGGGGCATGGCACACATGACGCAACACACGTGTCTGGAACACGTCTGGGACGTGGGTTTGCAAGGTTTAATCTGTTAACGTGGATGCCAAAATGAAAATCCACAGGCAGTGCAGCTGCTACACGTGTTTCAGGCGTTAGAGTCTCAAACTTCAACAAGTAAAAGAAAAATAGTCTTCAAAATGTGCTTTGTCCTTTCAGCCTAACAGATCCAGACTTTTTTTCTGGAAGCTTGCAAGATTTCATTTGTGCATTGTTGTCCACAACAATGCACAAATGTAAGTATGATTGACAGGTTTGATAAAGAGCAGCACATTAAAATAAAGAAATTATGATGAATGTGCATCAGACTGATGACTTCACCAAATTCTCTGACATCTCGAATTTCTTTGCATAACTTTGCAAAGAAAATAACACAATCACAACATCCTAGTAAGCAATCAACTGCATAAATTAGAATGCATATCTAAATTGAAAAAGGATCAGTTGTTCCACTCGGCTGATGTGTGAAAGCGTCCCCGTGTGTGCTGTGTGAAAATCTTGTGTTTTAGTTTGCTGCAGTCCCCTGCTGAGCTAACGGTCCACACAGTTTTGGTGTTGTTCCTGCATCTCCTCTCTCAGCGGGGCTTTTCTCTTCGTCCATCTCACGGCACTTATCTTATCCCTCACTGATGACCGACTCGACCATGTGGGTGAGTGACGGAGTGATAAAGAATGTGATGAAACACAAACACTTTGCTCTTCCTACTATTCCAGTCTGACCCGCTATTACAGTATTTCTATGTTCACCTGCATCATTATCTGTGGGAATCGTCAAACATCAGGAGGATAAACCTGTAAAATTCTGTTGATCCAAATTAAGTGATGCTTGTTTTGCCACATCTCTGCTCAATTACATCGCCTTGCAGGAGAATGATCCCATACAATTCAGGGGTGATGCATTTAAGATTTCAAACACATTTCGAAAAAAAAAACTGGGATGGGGGAAAAATATAAAATGATCACTTTTACAGCCATTTTTCTTGAGACAAATCACAGGATGGAACATAATCCTTTTACAAATCAGGGGATCTGCCTTGGACATAATTTATAAGTAGGCAGTTCTCAAAAATTGAGTGAGAATGCTGGAAGCAAATGAGTGAGGGAAGCCACCAAGACACCCAGACAACTCTGAAGGAGCTACAGGCATCTGTGGTTAGAGAAACTTTGCGTAGTGCAAGTTTTGGCTTTTACATCATCAGTCATACAGCTTGATGAAGTGGTGCAAAGGAGGATTTTCTTTAAAAGAATATGCACAATTTCTGCTGCAGTTTGCCAGAAGGCACATGGGAGACGCAAACCTCAAATAGATCTGATTTACTGTTAAATCTTCTCTACTTCACTTCGGCATGAACCTGTGAATGGGAACGCAACAAGCAAATTTTGCACAGTTCCTAGTTTCTCCACTCACATCTACTGAAACCTGTAATTCTTTCATGGGTGTCTTGGTGGCTTTCCTCACTGTCCCCTCTGACTGGCTTACCTTCAAGCACGCATCTCATAAAAGACCTTCACATTCAAGGTCACTCAAATTTAACTGGTGGCTAAATAGTGTCAAATATGCCCATATGTGGGATTTCAAAATATGCCATTGCATTTGACCTTGAAGTTCACAATTAGGTTTGCACAAGCTTTGTTTATAGCAGCTGCCAGATTGCTGTGATCTGTCTCCTGTCTGTGTCTTTTATCCTTGTGTTAATTGTCATTATGGTCTGTTCAGTGTTTTATATGTTAGTCATGTTGTTTTTTCTGTGTTTGCACACTTTAGCCTGTTTCAGTTCCACCGTTGTTGTTAGTCATTTGTTCTTTGGTTTGTGGATTTTGTTACCTTGTGGTTGGTTCCTCTTTTAGTTCAGTATTTCATTTCAGTGTGTGCTTCTTTTCTACTCACCCCCAGAGTTCCTTAAGGTTTGTGACACATTGTCTGTGTCAGTAGGTGTGTCTTTGTCACCCGGTCTCCCCCACAGCTGCCTTACATTCTCAATCACTCCTCCTGTTGCTGGTCTGTTCATTTGCATCACTATTTTAGCAGTGGACTGTTTCCCATTGCTTTGCCAAATTATTCTTTGACACCTCCTGTTCGTTTGCTATTTATGATGTCTTCGTATTGTTTGCCTTTTGTCTGATCCTGGTTGTTTGTTGCATTCCGCTGCCTGCGTTTGAGTGCTACACTAACTCCTATTGAGCTTATCGGACTCCTTCAGTTTGTTGGACTGGACTTCTACACTGGTAAATAATTGACCGTTGTTTTCCCTTTACATTCTGTGTAGTTACTGTCGGCATATATTGGGTTTATTCGGAAACTGATCACACAAAACAGGTAGGTCCATGGTTGCTATGAGCAGAATGAACCTCCCCCACTGATATAATAAAGTTTCCCACAGAAGTTTCGTTAATAAAGTTCAACTACTTCCAGCACCATGAGAAAATGTGTCCAGCAATTTTGTTGGACACCTTTTTGAACTAGGCGTCCAAGTTACCAACATGTTGCATGGAGTAGATTTTGTACATGATTTGCTGCAGCAGAACAGCATACAGCGCAAAACAGATGTAGCCTGACGCTGTAAACATCATTTGGCATTAGTTCAGGTCATATTTTGGAAGACTGTCACATTAATCAACAAATCCCTGTTCAAATGTAGCTGTTGTAATAGTTGTTTTTTTGTCCCCTCTCTTGCTCTTTCTCTGTTCCCCCGACTGTCGAGTTTCACATCTAAAGCTCTGGAGAACAGCACTGACCACCTAATCACCTCCAAAGCAAAAAAAAAAATTCCAGTGCAGAAATCTGCTGGATTTAAAGCCGATGATTTTGTTTATTCATTAAACAAAGAAATGTCTTTTCCAATAAGACCTTCTGTGTAGGACGCCATGGCAACTAATAATTCAAGAGGTTATAAATCAGATGGTCTGAGGTTCTCTCACAGCGAGACTCCACTAATGACTGAGAGACATATGCATGAAGACGTATTAGGAACAACAAACTCAACCGTGTCTCAGGGTTAAAAATCAACATTTAAGGAGATAGTTAACGACACTGAACAAAGACGGGGAAAAATAGAAACACAAACAAAACTAATGAGATGAAATAAGTGATTGGAAAAGCACAGATATTCTCTTCTGTGCATTTATGCATTTGCATTTGACGTTCGTTGTAATTTTAGCAGATGTATAATTCAGTGAGGGAATGTTATTCCCCGGACTCAAAGCCAATCACAGTTTCATCCAGGGAAAAGATTGGAAGATTAAAATTTTATGTGAGTGGAACACCATGCTTCCCAAGAAGGCAAGAATCTAAATAAACCGTTACACATACATAGGGGTCTTTGAACCTGGATGGCAACCACTCAAATAGACAACCGGTACATTTCCACCTCTTAAAGACAACCAGTAGGGGATCGGGGTGGGGATTCAACCTCTGAATCTAGCTCCACTCCTAGTAACCATCTATCAGCTAGGTGAAACATGGGCGTGTCCTTGGCACAGAGAAATGTGCCAAAATTTTAACATGGCCAAAAAGTTGGTCATGTTAAAATACCGGCAATACTCCTCATTTTAGCCTCCCTGCGTGTTCATCTGACACAAAATCATCCAGCGGTACTCGAGACCTAGTACCAAAGACATTTCATGACTGGCTTAGATGACTACTGAACATCCAAGTCTCACAACTATAGTGCAACCCTTAACACTTGGACTTTCAGTCTTCTGTGAAGATAATGGCATCACCAAACACTTCTGTCCCTTGACTTAATTACTCGGTAAGCTCTTCCCAGGCTTCTCTCGATCTCCAAGATCGAGAAACTAGAGACATGAATGTCACAGTTGAGATGGTTCAATTGACTCGAGCTCTTGGCGAAATTCTGTTGTACCTGCATTAATGTTAAATGCCCACCAGGTGGCAATATTGCTCCATTTCAAGAACCTTGACTACAGGCTGGCACAGGACATGACAAACCTGTCGCTTATAGTAGCAAATAAGAATATTACTATATTACTAGATTATTGGAAACACAAAAATGGAAAGTCTGTTCTGTGCTGAAACTTCTTATTTTATCAATTTAAAAAAATGATAAATTGTTCTTGAAACTTCAATAAAACTTCTGAGACTTGCTAAGAAGCAGCTGCTCTTCATTTCACTTCAACACGAAAATGGTCTCATGTCATTTTGAAGTTTGTTTCATGAAATAGATTGATATGTACCTTTTTTGGAAAGAGTTACCAGAACCACTAGTAAAAGCCTTTAGTCCTCGATGACTCATGACACTAACTGTAAATGCAGATTAGTCCACGATAAATGGGTACTCAGGAGATGAATCTTCAATTAAGTAACACTCTGAATAAATCCGCATCTGTAAGCCCCTGGTGCCATCTCAATGAAACACCATTAAGTGTTTTAGCATCAATTCTCGAGGTTGGCGCCATGCCACTTCTGCCGAAGTGGCCAATCTGAAGTCGAGAATTCGTACTAGCGCGACTGTGCTCTCGGTGAAAATACGCTCGGGCTTATGCTGTTCTACTGAAATCAGCTGCTTTTTATTGTCTCTAACTTGCTTCTAACAGCCTGCTGATGGCTCTCACTGGCTGGAACGGTGAGATTTATACACCAAGCTGTGTATGGGTGTCCATGATCACTCAAAAACAGCTTTATGGAATTCCTTGAAAGTTCTTGGAAATATTACTTGGCAATATACACTCAACAAAAATATAAACACAACACTTTTGGTTTTGCTCCCATTTTGTATGAGATGAACTCAAAGGTCTAAAACTTTTTCCACATACACAATATCACCATTTCCCTCAAATATTGTTCACAAACCAGTCTAAATCTGTGATAGTGAGCACTTCTCCTTTGCTGAGATAATCCATCCCACCTCACAGGTGTGCCTTAGACTGCCACAATAAAAGGCCACTCTGAAAGGTGCAGTTTTATCACACAGCACAATGCCACAGATGTCGCAAGATTTGAGGGAGCGTGCAATTGGCATGCTGACAGCAGGAATGTCAACCAGAGCTGTTGCTCGTGTATTGAATGTTCATTTCTCTACCATAAGCCATCTCCAAAGGCGTTTCAGAGAATTTGGCAGTACATCCAACCAGCCTCACAACCGCAGACCACGTGTAACCACACCAGCCCAGGACCTCCACATCCAGCATGTTCACCTCCAAGATCGTCTGAGACCAGCCACTCGGACAGCTGCTGAAACAATCGGTTTGCATAACCAAAGAATTTCTGCACAAACTGTCAGAAACCGTCTCAGAGAAACTCATCTGCATGCTCGTCGTCCTCATCGGGGTCTCGACCTGACTCCAGTTCGTCGTCGTAACCGACTTGAGTGGGCAAATGCTCACATTCGCTGGCGTTTGGCACGTTGGAGAGGTGTTCTCTTCACGGATGAATCCCGGTTCACACTGTTCAGGGCAGATCGCAGACAGTGTGTGTGGCGTCGTGTGGGTGAGCGGTTTTCTGATGTCAATGTTGTGGATCGAGTGGCCCATGGTGGCGGTGGGGTTATGGTATGGGCAGGCGTCTGTTATGGACGAAGAACACTAGTGCATTTTATTGATGGCATTTTGAATGCACAGAGATACCGTGACGAGATCCTGAGGCCCATTGTTGTGCCATACATCCAAGAACATCACCTCATGTTGCAGCAGGATAATGCACGGCCCCATGTTGCAAGGATCTGTACACAATTCTTGGAAGCTGAAAATGTCCCAGTTCTTGCATGGCCGGCATACTCACTGGACATGTCACCCATTGAGCATGTTTGCGATGCTCTGGACCGGCGTATACGACAGCGTGTACCAGTTCCTGCCAATATCCAGCAACTTCGCACAGCCATTGAAGAGGAGTGGACCAACATTCCACAGGCCACAATTGACAACCTGATCAACTCTATGCGAAGGAGATGTGTTGCACTGCATGAGGCAAATGGTGGTCACACCAGATACTGACTGGTATCCCCCCCCAATAAAACAAAACTGCACCTTTCAGAGTGGCCTTTTATTGTGGACAGTCTAAGGCACACCTGTGCACTAATCATGGTGTCTAATCAGCATCTTGATATGGCACACCTGTGAGGTGGGATGGATTATCTCAGCAAAGGAGAAGTGCTCACTATCACAGATTTAGACTGGTTTGTGAACAATATTTGAGGGAAATGGTGATATTGTGTATGTGGAAAAAGTTTTACAACCCCTGGCAAAAATTATGGAATCACCGGCCTCGGAGGATGTTCATTCAGTTGTTTAATTTTGTAGAAAAAAAGCAGATCACAGACATGACACAAAACTAAAGTCATTTCAAATGGCAACTTTCTGGCTTTAAGAAACACTATAAGAAATCAAGAAAAAAAGATTGTGGCAGTCAGTAACGGTTACTTTTTTAGACCAAACAGAGGAAAAAAATATGGAATCACTCAATTCTGAGGAAAAAATTATGGAATCACCCTGTAAATTTTCATCCCCAAAACTAACACCTGCATCATATCAGATCTGCTCGTTAGTCTGCATCTAAAAAGGAGTGAACACACCTTGGAGAGCTGTTGCACCAAGTGGACTGACATGAATCATGGCTCCAACACGAGAGATGTCAATTGAAACAAAGGAGAGGATTATCAAACTCTTAAAAGAGAGTAAATCATCACGCAATGTTGCAAAAGATGTTGGTTGTTCACAGTCAGCTGTGTCTAAACTCTGGACCAAATACAAACAACATGGGAAGGTTGTTAAAGGCAAACATACTGGTAGACCAAGGAAGACAAAGCATCAAGACAGAAAACCTAAAGCAATATGTCTCAAAAATCGAAAAATGTACAACAAAACAAATGAGGAACGAATGGGAGGAAACTGGAGTCAACGTCTGTGACCGAACTGTAAGAAACTGCCTAAAGGAAATGGGATTTACATACAGAAAAGCTAAACGAAAGGCATCATTAACACCTGAACAGAAAAAAAACAAGGTTACAATGGGCTAAGGAAAAGCAATTGTGGACTGTGGATGACTGGATGAAAGTCATATTCAGTGATTAATCTCGAATCTGCATTGGGCAAGGTGATGATGCTGGAACTTTTGTTTGGTGCCTTTCCAATGAGATTTATAAAGATGACTGCCTGAAGAGAACATGTAAATTTCCACAGTCATTGATGATATGGGGCTGCATGTCAGGTAAAGGCACTGGGGAGATGGCTGTCATTACATCATCAATAAATGAACAAGTTTACGTTGATATTTTGGACAATTGAAAGAATGTTTGGGGATGATGAAATCATTTTTCAAGATGATAATGCATCTTGCCATAGAGCAAAAACTGCAAAAACATTCCTTGCAAAAAGACACATAGGGTCAATGTCAATGAGCAGATCTGATTTGATGCAGGTGTTAATTTGGGGGATGAAAATTTACAGGGTGATTCCATAATTTTTTCCTCTGCTTGTGTTGTGTGGGCCGCTGAAGAGGAGGTACTGCTGGCCCACCACCACAAGATGGCGCCCTGCTTGAAGTGCGGGCTTCAAGCACGAGAGGGCGTTGGAGCGACCGGGAGTGACAGCTGTCACCCATCATCCGTACCAGCTGTCACTCATCCACTACTCATCACCACCATCATAAAGGCCGGACTGCAACTCCACCTCCCCGCCGAGAAATCAGCTACCATTCAGGTAATTCTCTGCTGAACCTTGATTCGAGCATTAGTCTGATCTCTTTTGCAGCCGTTTTCCTGGGACGGATACCCTGTCTGCTGAGTTGGTGTTTGGTGTGGACTGCGACGGCTTCGCCTCCCACCCCACCCAGATAAGTGGTTATCTCGGGAGCTGCACGAGTGTGTGAATCGGAGGTGGAGGTTCTCCCTCCTAACTAAACACAGACTGTGGGATTACTGAGTGTGTGAACTCACACTCATCAGTACTGTCTCTGTTGTCTGCCAGCAGTACCGGGTCTGACTGCTGAAGACAGTGGCCACCTGGGGCGCAGGGCTTGGCGGCTCCGGTATTCTTCAGCTCCGTTGGTGGTGGAAGCTGTGTGGGATCCGGCTCTTCTCTCGCCAGACGTCTTCTATCGTCGAGCCTGCCCACACGTCACCTTGTGTATTATTGAAATTCCACCATATTGTTATTGTCTGTACTTCGTTGTGCGATTCACAACATTAAATTGTTACCTTTTGGCTCATCCATTGTCCGTTCATTAACGTCCCCTGTTGTGGGTCCGTGTCACGACACTTTCACAACAGCTTGGTCTAAAAAAGTAACCGTTACTGACTGCCACAATCATTTTTTCTTGATTTCTTATAGTGTTTCTTAAAGTCAATGTTGGGTATTTTCTCCTCCAAACATTCTTAAAACCTTTAACAAGACAAACAGAGTCAAGAAACACCAGTGAGACAGAAAGTCAAATATTACGCGCGGAGTGCGGCCAGGCTGTACACCAAGGCTACACTAAAGTCTGGCCTGCTTTTCCGCTCTTTTTATTAAGAGACGCCCTCATCACATAAACAAGAAACTTGTCCTAAGGGTGGGGGTAATGACGCAAGACAAGTTTCTTCCCATAACATAAACGCATACGTCAATAAGTGCAGCTGTAAGGAAGAACACTTCAGGTCAGCACATCTCGTTCGTCTGTTGCAGGTATCAGCTGTTCTGCATCTGCCTGAAGTGTCCTGTCTTCCACACTCCTTCACACTAAACACCACATCACAAACGTCAAAACAAAATTGAATTCTCAGGATTGCATTAAGACAGGTGCAAAACAGCACATCTCCGTTCTCATGAGAAAGAAGACAAATGTACAAACGTTTAACAGTGATAACATATATACAAAATCTTTAACATTCCCCTCCTGTTTATCGCCTGTTAAAACATACAGTAGGCATCACTCAGCTTAGCACTTCTTTTTGAGATTTTCACTAAGAGGTTCATCATGGTATGTTTTCTCTAGGCTTACACCCCAGAGGTGATGTCATCATTGTCACCATCATCGGTGTCTGGGTCATCATACTTCCATTGGTCTGGGTACAGGTCAGGAGAGCCATCGTCCTCCTTGTCGTCATCTGTCCCCAGAAGTGGATATGATGCTGGACCCCTCCTGGTCCTGGACTTATTGCTGTGGTTATCATTCTATTTACAAGGCCTCGGAGACATGGAATACAACAACATCCACACAATGTTAGAATTGCAGCAAATACTGCTATAGACACTAATAGTGAAGAAATCAAAGACCTCCATTTTCCCATCCCTTCCAGCCACCAATCCCAGCCTTCGGTGTTTACTCCACTGTGCTCTTTCATCTTCCTGTTCAACGTCCTCAGCCCGTCAATGGCTTGAGTGAGACTGCCGTCTGCAGCTGTGTTGTTGGGAATGAATGTGCAGCATTGTTCTCCGAACATGGCACAAACACCTCCTTTCTCTGCCAACAACATATCCAGAGCAATGCGATTCTGGAAGGCCATAAGGGACGTGGCTTCTAACTGTGAATGGACAGCCTTAAATCCTTCCTCAGTCCAATTTCCTAATTTCTGTACATTGTAGTGGATGTAGTTTATTCTGTCCACGTTTTATTAATTGAGCACCACCAACAGATGGAAGATTCGAATCCAGCTGCTATTTGATTAACCAGTTATACTCGTCAGGCACTCCCCTGGGGACTCCTATTGCGTCAATATATGTTGGATTTCCCACTCCTTTCCAATCTCTTTTCACTCTATGTCTGGCTACGCCTTTCTGCCAATCTTCAGGAATAAGAGAGGCTGCATATGTCGTAACGTCTTCAGGGGTCATGGGTATGGCTTCAACTGGTAACAATAATGATATTAATGCACAATAACCTGACACATTTCGTGGCAGTCTGTCAAAGATTCTGTTATCCCCACACCACCACCATACGTCACTCCTCCCGACAGGTTTGAATGTGGGAGTACTATGGACCACATTCTTACACCAGGCGGTGTGGTTTAAGCTACCCAAAGTCTTACTTGTCCCTGTCAAGTGTACACATGTATGGTTAGCATGCCCAACTTTGCTTGAGAATAAAGGTTTGATCTTAGTTAATTTGGTCACTGGATAGATCTTGTCCCACTTAAAACATTTGTTGTTTACCGCAATGTATGTCTGTGTCATAGCAGTCAGTAGACAGTCTTTGGGTAATGCTGCCGGTATTACCTGTAATACAGGTCTGGGTCCCATACACACAACACAGTCCTTCTTTGCTGCTAGTCCTGCTTGTTCTGCCATTAAAAGCCAATTGTTATTTTGTCCACTAATTCCTGTAGTTACTAGGAACCAGTCATCTGCCTTCATGTCTTTTGTGCCTTGTACAGACACCCCCTTTGCTTGTATGGACACCCCCTTTGACGTACTTAATTCGGTCAATATTGGTTGCTGTACTCTATCTGTCTCACAGAGGAAGAAATGGAAATACGGGTCTTTTCCTTGTTTGTATACCCAAAGGAGGAACAACCAACAGTCTCCCTCTATATCAGGTGGGAATATGGTTCCTTTTTCTGTGGTATTCACCACTATAGACAGCTTATCATCTGTTTGATACATTTTGAGACTTTGACTCTGGTACTTAGCCCACTCGGTTTGTGCCCATCTTGGTGTCCATCTACTCCATTCATCGGCTACCAACGTTTCCCATCTCCTATCTTGTTGATCGTTGGTCATATACCATGAGAAACTATTTCCGTAATTAGTCCCTCTGTCACCATCCGGCATTCCATGGGTAAGAGCACAGGTAAGAGTGTGGATGAAAGCATGTGGCCCTAAATGGAGTCAGGTACGCGGACTTCAAAGTTGTCATTTGAAATGACTTTAGTTTTGTGTCATGTCTGTGATCTGCTTTTTTTCTACAAAATTAAACAACTGAATGAACATCCTCTGAGGCCGGTGATTCCATAATTTTTGTCAGGGGTTGTAGATCTTTGAGTTCATCTCATACAAAATGGGAGAAAAACCAAAAGTGTTGCGTTTATATTTTTGTTGAGTGTACTTTATTTCTTATTTCTTTACAAACCAGAGCAACAGCCTAATATTTAAGCTTGCTATGCTTAAGCTATCCAAGCAACCTGACTTAATGAATTAATACAGTTACATCAAGATCGGTGACACCCCAGTTTTCTGGCCCAGAAGTTAGAAAATCAGTTGGGTTTTTGATAGAAAAACCTAATTATATTAATAATAGTGTAAAGTAGAAAATCTGTTCAGTTTTATTGAAACTATCATTTAAAATATAATCCTAAACCTATCCTCAAGAGACCCATTTTCTTAGGGCCAGGCTTTCTGACCATCAGACATTTTAACAAGTAGGCATTAATTTCTGCTGAACCCTAACCTTAAACCTAGTCCCCAAAAGACCTATTTTCTGAAGAGCAGGGTTTGTGACTACCAGGACCTCTACGAGGTATCTAATGGACCTTTTGATTAATCCTAATCTCAACTTTATCCCCCAAAAGACCCATTTTCTGAGGACTGGTCTTTCTAAATACTAGGCCTCCAAAAATAATGGGTGTTCTAACTCTTACTTTATCCCCAAAAGGCCCATTTTGTGACTACCAGTGGTCCTTCCAGAAAACAGGCAGATCCCATCAGGTTGGTCACTTGTTACCCAGATAACACAAAATATAAAATATGAAAACTGGTTGGGGGGAATCATTGATTGATGATGACCACTGCCTGATCATGATGATGATGACCTGATGAATATATATTAGCAAAATACATAATCTCCATATGAGATAAACAAGCTGATTTTTGAGATACCCGCACTCTACTGAGTGAAGCAAGGTGGCTTGGAAAGCCAAGGAAGTGCCAAAGAAACGCAAAAGCAACAATGTCAATACTATTATGAAATATACTTTTTTAACTATGTCACTATGGAGTTTAATTTTGGTCCAGACTTTCCTGGAGAGCTAGAAACTCATAATTGCACCCATTAAATGTTATTTTATACATTTTAAAGGGAACATTTGCTTATGTATTCCAAGCAGTACACTGTAGGATCGGTATTAGCATTCTTAAAAAAATAGACCCGAATAGAGTCCGTCCGTCCGTGTGCCTGTATTTCACTGTTTTAATATTTCTGCAGGGAAAAGCATTTTTCAGCGACAGGGAAAGGGAGAGCTGGTTTACGAAGAACCACGGCAGAGAGAGAACAGCAATTTCAGCTGGATGAGGACCAGTGAATTAAAGAGTGAAAGCCATTGTCAATGGGTTCAGTATGTTAAGGAGTGTACATCAGACTCCATTATCATTATGGTGATTCACAACAGATGCTGTAGAGAGACAGGGATGGAAGAATGAGACGCAGTGAATGAGGTAGTGAGGCAGTTAAACAGAGCAACGCAGACAAAAGGGGAACAAATGGAAATGAAGGTAGGTGGAATGAGTATTTTTGAGAGGGAAACGATGTCTGGATGTAAGAGCGTCTTGCCGTGTGGGAGGATTTCTGATTGTAATGAGTACAATAAGTGCATCAGTCTAATTAGCGGAAGCACTGCACAATCAGGTGCAATTACTGCATAAATACTTTGAGTAAAGTCAGAGAGGTTAAGAAGTTCTGCGCGGCTGTAACACCACCATTAACCTATTTATCATTACGCCTCATTATTTTACTCTATTTATGGTGATGATTGCAGACACAAGAAGGCAACAGTGTGGCAAAATCCACTTTGTATGAAACGTTCATACAGTGTGTTTGAACGTATCTGTCGGTTCTCCCTCTTTATCCAAGTAGAACACATCAGGTAAGTGATTAAGCCAAGAAATGTTATTTAAAATTTTTAGATATTGATATGTACATGTCAGATTGTGTAATTGAACAAGAAGATCAGACTTCTGTCATTGGCTTGTTTGCCTCATGATTTATCACAGTGACTTAAATCAGCATGCTAAATGAGACAAGATTAGGAAGCCTTAATGAACAAATGAACAAAATGAGACAATGGACAAAAAACATTTTGCCCAAGTTTTACTGGTTTCAGTGGGTCTGATATACTTAACATTCACATGAGTAAAAATGTGTGCAAACGCCATACCTCCTGCAAAAAGAAAAATAATTCATTAAAAAATTGAGCATGCTGATTTTTGCACATGGAGCATTGCATCTTTCAAATGAACAAAATATCACATATGGTCCATTGAACACATTTGCCTTCATGAAAATGCAATTCCTTGTTGAACATGCAGATAGGTGAGGTTTGCACATGCAGCACAAATTACCAAGACTAACAGCTATTTCAGAGGCTGAGACTCCAACTGTAATTTTGCACATTTGAAACCTTGTGCTAACTGAGCTAGCGCTGTGTGGTCAATGCACACGTGCATGAATCTGATTCAAAGCCATTCTATGTGAGCTGTTTGGGGTATGCATTTCTTTATTTTCACCCTATAATATTCTTTAACTCAGAAAATGTCATGCTTAAGAATGAATTTATAGCAGCCACACATGGACTCTGACAGGAATCAGCACTGTGAACACCACCAGCAGAAAATAACAGCTACATATACATATAACACAAAAATTATTCTCATTCTTTATCACATCCTCTCCAATTACTCAAATGTGATTAGAATACACTAACACTGGAGTCAGAAACTGTGCCCTGAAGAATCACCTGTGTTGCGGGAAAACACATTTCAAATTTGTCGCCTTAAACCAGGGGTGGGCAATTAATTTTTACAAGGGGCCACATAGGGAACCTGAATTATGTCCGAGGGCCACACCATCGATAACTCGGCTGTCTCCCATTACAAATATAAAAAAAAATTACGTATTTAATAGCTTTTATAGGTAATTTTTATTATTGTAATAATATGTAAATATTTAAATATACCTAAATAGACCTCTCTAATGATTTGTAACACACAAGCTTGACATTTTTAATATATGTTATAATAATCACAGACCTCATGAGGGCCGGACAGAGACATGCAAAGGGCTGCATGTGGCTCCCGGGCCGCAGTTTGCCCAGGTCTGCCTTAAACAAACAGTGCAATAATAGCAGTAATAATGATAATAATACATATATTTAGTCAGGACATTCACAGTATACACACAATAAATGGATGCTGAGTTTGTTTACAGCTGGTTGACTTAAATAAATAAAATCAAACATCTTTATTTGTGTGGATGGACGCTTTTCACAGCAGCAGTGCTGAATCCGTGCTTGTGCTACACACCTTGCATCTCCCATGAAAGAACAGGGAAACCATTTCCAAGGCCGTTTCATTTTTGATTTTGTAAATGTTCAGTTAAAGGTGTGTTTGAGTGATTTTGCACATACAGTAGTGTTCAGAATAATAGTAGTGCTATGTGACTAAAAAGATTAATCCAGGTTTTGAGTATATTTGTTATTGTTACATGGGAAACAAGGTACCAGTAGATTCAGTAGATTCTCACAAATCCAACAAGACCAAGCATTCATGATATGCACACTCTTAAGGCTATGAAATTGGGCTATTAGTGAAAAAAAAACAAACAAACAGTAGAAAAGCCCTTTAAGTGATGCACAGAACAACTGCACTGAGAGAAAATGAGATTCCACAGACTGTCATTCATGTCATTTCTGATTCTGGCCTGTTTCTGTGTCTTTTTTTCTGACTCTGGCCTACTAACCTCACACATCAGTCTGTCATTTTTTTCAGCAAGACCTTTATGCAGCAATAACACATTTTCAGGACAAACTGAGGGGAGCCAGTTTCTGCCAAATGACACGTGCACAGCTGGCCTGATTTCCTTTCTGCATAGGTGAACTAAATTTTTGACCGAGGTTATGACCAGTGATGGTAATCGTACATCACAATGGATACGGGCTGTTTTCGGGGAAGCTTAAACGGGGTCGTGAGGTCATTGGAGAGAGTTTTAATGAATGCCAAATTGTGCTCTGTGCCTGCACCGCCCTCGAGGAAGCTAAAAGTGCTCCACATTAACAAAGAGATGTGGTGATGATACGTCTGTCTGCTCTCTGCCCTCGGGCTGCAAACTCAGTACATATGTTGTTCCTGTTGCACATCCACTCAGGATGCTTTGTTTACATCAGACTGAGTGGGGCAGCGGTGAGAGCAGGTACGAGGTCTGTGCTGCATTACAAAGAAATTACTTCTGTTGATGGACGACATCAAAAGCCAAGACTTGAAGGGAAATTTTCATCTTGGTCAAACTAATAACGTATTGCAAAATGTTCCTCAGCCTATAACAAAACTCACTTTATCGTCCCATAGCGACCAAATACAGCTGTTTCTGTGCTGACTAAAGACTTTAAACTTCACAGACCATGGGACAGATAGGCTGGTCACATAAAATATCTGATGTGGCATTTTGCTATTAATGATGCTAACAGTGATCGAAGGTGGTGGATGGATGTCTTTGGTATGAGGTCTCTTCAGAGGATCCTTGGGTACTGTTGGAAATACTTTATCAGTGTATTAGTGACACACATGTCTCCGAGTCCTTGGCCTTTGAGGTCGAGAGGCACTTGAGAAGATCTTATGGAGTCAGGAGATTGCTGGCCAGAGGTGTTTGGTGATGCCGAGAACGAAGGTCCAAGTCTGTAGGGTTCTGGTGCTGCCTGTCTTGTTGTATGGTTGTGAGACTTGGACGGTAACCATTCACCTAAGGTGATGACTGGACGTCTTTAATATTAGCTCTCTTTGGAGGATCCTTGGGTATCGCTGGAATGATATTTTGGCCACGTGGCCTGTTTCTCTGTGTATGTATGATCTCAGTGGCTGGAGAAGGACAAGGAGAAACCCGTGTTTCACCTGGCTGTGGCAGACAGATGGCTATTTTAGAGATGTGAGAATGGACTGGTTGTCTGCCTTGGTGGTTGCCATCCAGGGTCCAAGGCAGTTTTGTGTTGTCGTGGATGCCCCAAACACACATCCAGTGCATGCTCCCAGAGTTGACATGCATTTTGGTGACCAAGCTGTAGAAATTTGAAAAATTTATGGCAGCCATCCCAAGGTGGCGACTGCAGGCAGGGAGGCATCAAATTTTAAAAATGTTCCTATCATATTGATAACTATACCACATTATCTGTCTGATCATAGATATTCCAAAAAGGTATCCTTTGGATAATTTGTTACTTAATGTTATGGAGTTATGGAGTAAAAACAGCAAAAATGATGACAAAGGTCTCCATTTTTCCCAAATGTAGATTAGATTAGATAGAACTTTATTGATCCCTTGGGAAGACTCCCTCAGGGAAATTGAGGTTCCAGCAGCATTGTATAGGAGCACACAGGGTAAGAAGCACACAGAATATCAAAAGTGAAAGTAAAAAAACAAAAAAGGTTGCAAATATAAATACACAAATATAAATATCAGACATACTGCTCAATATGGGTTTACTTGATGCTACTGTTCCTCCCATTCCCGTCACCTGTCTTCCTGTTACTCCTCCTGCCCCTGATTGAGGAATTGTACAGTTTTTGCTTAACTGTAAAGGTTTTGCAGGAATTAGTGCATTTTTGTGTAATGTGCATGCTGCTCTTCTGGTAGAACATTGTTTTGTTGATATGCTACATTTCATTACCGATTGCATAAAATAAAACATTAATAGTGGTTAATATGTCTTTATGCTAACTGTAATTAGGTGATAGGGTTAGCTGTTGATGCTAGATGTCTCCAGGTGTCTACAGGTTGGCAATATGCACATGAGAGACTTGTGCTGCATTCAGATCTGTTTTCTTGTTTTAAATTTCTGTTTAAAATAGTTGCACTGTGCACAATCTCTCCAATCACAGTCACGGGAGCCTATAACTCCTTCAAAGTTTCCAAGGGTGGCTTGGTGGCTTCCCTCACTCATCTCCTTCTTGTATGCCACTCAGTGTTTGAAAACTGGGGCTCATGCTGTTTGAATAGTTGCACTCCACTGTTTTAAATAATATAAAGTTAGAAATGTTAATCAAATGGGAGCCAGACGTTTATTTTTTATTTGATTCTATGAACAAATTGAAATATGTCAAAAGGTCAAGGGGGTCAGAAATGTTTTAACGGCACTGCGTGTTTCACTTCTGCACCACATCATTTAAGGTTATTTTCCACAAAGTTAACAACACAGTGAAAGAAAATAAGACTGTGTTTTGCTTGATTATTTGATTATAAAGTGTTTATCAAGTTTATATATATATATATGTGTGTGTGTGTGTGTGTGTGTGTTTCCCTGCCATATACTGTATATGTAAAATGAATATAATGGGCTCCATGGTGCAAAATGACCTAATGGTTATTATTATCACATAAAAATACCCACTGATTGCAGATTAATTTCCAAAATATCTCCCACATTGGATGAAATTATGAGATTTGACTGTTGGACGTGTTGAGCCGGAGACAGTGTCACATTAATCAATCTATTGTGCTTTTTTTGTGGGGAGCTAATGTGGGCGTGAGGGTCTGGAACCTCTGATTGCTCTTGTTGTAGGGGAGCTGAAGGTCTGAACTTGTTGACCTTTTCATGCTCAAAACATAAAAAAAAACAAGTGATTATCTGCCACATATTGTCAGCCTTTAGACGGTATAAAAAAGGTCAGTCAATTCTTGTGAGGGTGAAACATAAACCCATGATCTCATTATGGTGATGTTTAAAAAGGCCAGAAACAGCAGAAGCGTCTGCATTAGACGAATATCACAAATAAGTGAGACCTGAAAATGAAGTTTGTACATGTAGGTACAGTAGTGTTCAGAATAACAGTAGTGCTATGTGACTAAAAAGATTAATCCAGGTTTTGAGTATATTTCTTATTCTTACATGGGAAACAAGGTACCAGTAGATTCAGTAGATTCTCACAAATCCAACAAGACCAAGCATTCATGATATGCACACTCTTAAGGCTATGAAATTGGGCTATTAAAAAACAGATGCATGGAAGAAAATGGAAAACAACCATCAAAATGGATAGAAGAATAACCAGAATGGCAAAGGCTCACCCATTGATCAGCTCCAGGATGATCAAAGACAGTCTGGAGTTACCTGTAAGTGCTGTGACAGGTAGAAGATGCCTGTGTGAAGCTAATTTATTTGCAAGAATCCCCCACAAAGTCCCTCTGTTAAATAAAAGACATGTGCAGAAGAGGTTACAATTTCTCAAAGAACACATCAACTGGCCTAAAGAGAAATGGAGGAATATTTTGTGGACTGATGAGAGTAAAAAACATTTTGTCCTAGTTTTACTGGATTCAGTGGGTCTGTTTTACTTAACATTCACATGCGTAAAAAATTGTGCAAACGCCATACCTCTTGCAAAAAGAAAAATAATTCATTTAAAAAATTGAGCATGATAATTTTCTAATGGTGCACATGGAGCATTGCATCTTTCAAATGAACAAAATATCACATATGGTCCATTGAACACATTTGCCTTCATGAAAATGCAATTCCTTGTTGAACACGCAGATAGGTGAGGTTTGCACATGCAGCACAAATTACCAAGACTAACAGCTATTTCAGAGGCTCCAACTGTGCTAACTGAGCTAGTTCTGTGTGGTCAATGCACACGTGCATGAATCTGATTCAAAGCCATTCTGTGTGAGCTGTTTGGGGTATGCATTTCTTTTTCACCCTATAATATTCTTTATCTCAGAAAATGCCATGTTTAAGCATTAATTTATAGCAGCCACACATGGACTCTGACAGGAATCAGCACTGTGAACACCACCAGCAGAAAACAACACCTACATATACATATAATACAAAAATGATTCTCATTCTTTATCACATCCTCTCCAATTACTCAAATATGAATAGAATACATTAACACTGGAGTCAGAAACTGTGCCCTGAAGAATCACCTGTGTTGCGGGAAAACACATTTCAAATTTGTCGCCTTAAACAAACAGTGCAATAATAGCAGTAATAATGATAATAATACATATATTTACTCAGGACATCCACAGTATACACACAATAAATGGATGCAGAGTTTGTTTACAGCTGGTTGACTTAAACAAATAAAATCAAACATCTTTATTGCTGTGGATGGACGCTTTTCACAGCAGCATTGCTGAATCTGTGCTTGTGCTACGCACCTTGCATCTCCCATGAAAGAACAGGGAAACCATTTCCAAGGTCGTTTCATTTTTGATTTTGTAAATGTTCAGTTAAAGGTGTGTTTGAGTGATTTTGCACATACAGTAGTGTTCAGAATAATAGTAGTGCTATGTGACTAAAAAGATTAATCCAGGTTTTGAGTATATTTCTTATTGTTACATGGGAAACAGGGTACCAGTAGATTTAGTAGATTCTCACAAATCCAACAAGACCAAGCATTCATAATATGCACACTCTTAAGGTTATGAAATTGGGCTGTTAGTAAAAAAAAGTAGAAATGGGGGTGTTCACAATAAGAGTAGTGTGGCATTCAGTCAGTGAGTTCATCAATTTTGTGGAACAAAGGTGTAAATCAGGTGTCCCCTATTTAAGGATGAAGCCAGCACCTGTTGAACATGCTTTTCTCTTTGAAAGCCTGAAGAAAATGGGACGTTCAAGACATTGTTCAGAAGAACAGCGTAGTTTGATTAAAAAGTTGATTGGAGAGGGGAAAACTTATACGCAGGTGCAAAAAATTATAGGCTGTTCATCTACAGTGATCTCCAATGCTTTAAAATGGACAAAAACAAAAAACAAAAACAAAAACAGAGATGCGTGGAACAAAATGGAAAACAACCATCAAAATGGATAGAAGAATAACCAGAATGGCAAATGCTCACCCATTGATCAGCTCCAGGATGATCAAAGACAGTCTGGAGTTACCTGTAAGTGCTGTGACAGTTAGAAGACGCCTGTGTAAAGCTAATTTATTTGCAAGAATCCCCCACAAAGTCCCTCTGTTAAATAAAAGACATGTGCAGAAGAGGTTACAATTTGCCAAAGAACACATCAACTGGCCTAAAGAGAAATGTTGGAATATTTTGTGGACTGATGAGAGTAAAATTGTTCTTTTTGGGTCCAAGGGCCACAGACAGTTTGTGAGACGACCCCCGAACTCTGAATTCAAGCCACAGTTCACAGTGAAGACAGTGAAGCATGGTGGTGCAAGCATCATGATATGGGCATGACCCCAAGCACACTAGTAAACGAGCAAAATCTTGGTTCCAAACCAACAAAATTAATGCCTCGTAGATGTGAAGAAATCATGAAAAACTGTGGTTATACAACTAAATACTAGTTTAGTGATTCACAGGATTGCTAAAAAAGCAGTTTGAACATAATAGTTTTGAGTTTGTAGCGTCAACAGCAGATGCTACTATTATTGTGAACACCCCCTTTTCTACTTTTTTTTACTAATAGCCTAATTTCATAGCCTTAAGAGTGTGCATATCATGAATGCTTGATCTTGTTGGATTTGTGTGAATGCACTGAATCTACTGGTACCTTGTTTCCCATGTAACAATAAGAAATCTACTCAAAACCTGGATTAATCTTTTTAGTCACATAGCACTACTATTATTCTGAACACTACTGTAAATGATTTTAATTATTGCAAGCACTGGTTTGCAAATGCATTAAACTGACAAAATAATAAGCTTATTGGAAGCTATGAAAAACATATTCAAATTACAGTAACTTTACCATGTTTTTTTGTTTTTTTTTGAACTGGAGAAAAAGAACAAGCGTTGTCTTCGGTTCCGTTCACACACAGTCCTTTCTTCAGGGTTGTCTGCATGTCTCAACCAGTAGTTTTGAAATGTAACTACTCTTCAACAATCACCGAATATTGTTTGCTTTTAAGATTTTGTATATTACCGTGTGGAAACATACACTCTCTCTCTCTCTCTGTCTCTCTCTCTCACGTTCACCATTCACTCGATCATCTCGCTCGTTCTGTGTTTTACTCGGCTCCATTCATACTAAATCATTATATTCTGTTGTGTGGAGGTGTGACTCTAATCACTGAAATGATCTGAAAGTAATGGTGGAATTCTCTGATTTAGTACATTTTTGTCTTGAAATGGTCTGTTCTTCTGACAACCACACCTGCTTCTAATCCACCTTCATTCAGGCATCCAGTGATCGTCCAGCAGGTGGTGTGTGTTACACTGGCAAGAATTTTGCTTTTTGATTTGATCTGGTGCAGCAATGTTTGCAAGTTTTTACAAGCATTTATCCACATTATATGTTATTTTAATTTGTTGTGCTGCATTTATTGTTTAAAACTGGACGGGATGGACTCAAGTGTCTGTCCTTCCATTCGTCTGCCTGCTCTCATCTGTCACACTGCAGTTTCTCGCTGTATTTGTTGTTGTGAGTTGTTTGTAGATATAAGAGTTTAATGGCATTCACATATCGGATGAGCTCGGTGAGACGTCACGCTGCGCATAATCCACCGCTTCATGTTTTACTGTCCACTATCTCTGCTGCTGCAGTAGCGCTTTGAGCAACCAACCCGTGGCGTGAGGCCGCGGAAATGACCATGTGCTTTTTATAACAGCACCGTTACTGCAACTCCAAGTTTGATACTTGTGGTGAGAAATGATGGAAGAGACAACAGAAATAAAATATAGGACTGATGGCGTACCCTCCACGCTCTACACACCACAATGTAAATGTACAAGTAAATATACGAGGGCCGATTGAGAAGTTTTGAGCCTGACCCAGAAAAAGTAGGGCGTGGTTCTCCATCTTTTGCATTCTGAGAAACCAACATTTCTCTACTTTGCACCCAGTGAGTCAAAACGTCCCACTTTCTCGAGAAATGTTGGTTCCTCAGAATGCAAAAGATGGAGAACCACGCCCTACTTTTTCTAGGTCAGCCTCAAAACTTCTCAATCATCCCTCGTACATTAGTCTATAATCCTGTTTTTAACTATGTATGACTTCTGTGTGACTTCTTTCATACCAATAAATCACAAATAGATTCATGCTTTAGATCATGTCAGGTTCTTGGTATTTGATATATACAAAAAAAGGTTATTCATATTTGATTCCATTTATGCAAATAAATAAATAAATAAATGAATAAAATAAATAAAAATGAAAATACACCCATAAATGTAAATGTAGCTTCAGGCATTTAAAAAAAATCATGCTCTACAAGCTCAGCGTAAACTGACATTACTGAATTTATTCATTTAATGAATTACACTTTTTAAATCAAGAATTAAAATGTGCTAAGCTGAGATGGAGAGGAAGATATAAATGTACCAGTTTAACTTCATGATCACAAAATATTTATCATTTGATAAGTTTACATCAGATATTTGGCTTTTATAAAGAGCATTACCATCTGATGCAGACATTAAAAGCATTTTATATTGATGCCACACACACACACACACTGGTGTCAGCGTGCTGCCATGCACGGTCCCCAGATGAACACTGGGACTAACTTGGGGTATAAGGACCTTGCTCAAAGGCACCTTAGTTATTTTCCTGTCTGATTGAACACGCGACCCTTTGGCCACAAGCCTGCGTCTTTATCCCTGATTAAATTGAATTATATTGATGCATAATCAGGATTTTTGCCTATTTTTCATTTCTCTTTTTTGAAGACATTATATGACAATCTGTGCTCAGCTTTCTTTTTTTATTCTGATTTTCTTTAAAAGTTCAAATCTAATAATATATTAAAGCTATGTGGTCTTAAACTGCTGGCTTCAAACTGGGCCTCAAAATTACAACCCCTGACATATTGTGTCATTTATTACTAAATAAGAGCCCTGTGAAGGTGAAAACACTAACTCTCCTTCAAATCTTATTCAATGAATAAGATCAACAGCTACACTGTCTTCAGTCATGTGATTGTCTCGACCAATCACAAACGGCTCTCTGTATTTAACGCAATCATTCATGGGTCACAACCAAGCTGCAACCTTTGGTGTTGAAAAATGAAGCGAAAATGGAAGTGCCAAAATCTGCAGTTCCTCATTTGACCACTTGAGGTCACTCTGAAGATCATTCCCCATAGAATCACATGTTAAAAGGTAAAACTTTACAGCACAAATAAACATTTTCACAACCAACTCTAGTTTCCCCATTTGTAATGTACACGGGTGAATTTTATAAAAGCCATCAGTTTCAATTTTATCAAGCCGTAAAGCTGACCCTAGATTGGAGAAAGTGGGTGTAGCGAATGAATGAATGAATAAAGTTGTCAATAACCACGTTTGATGATAATCTGAGTGACAGGTAGGTGTGGCTGTGTGACATTGGGCTGTTAGCAGGCTGCTAACTCTTTTCCAGCAGTTTAAGACTGTGCAGTTAACTGTAGGAACAATTGTTTTGGTGTATAAGTATTGGTGAGTGAAACTATAGTATGACGTAATCTGTATGTCAGCACCATTAGCATGAGTAAACAAGTATCAGTAACTAGGTCATGGTAGCTACAATGATTGTACCATAGTCACTGAGGTAATATGGCGGTCATAGTTTTTAATACCTTCACCCAGTATTAGAGCCGCTGTCCAGTCTATAAAAATATGTGTGAATCAAACACTCAAACCCTCATTAACTAGCTAGTTAGCCTTAGTAAGCCGAGTAACTTAAAAGTACGTATACGAGGTCTGTCAATAAAGTATAGGTCTTTTTTATTTTTTCAAAAACTATATGGATTTCATTCATATGTTTTTACGTCAGACATGCTTGAACCCTCGTGCGCATGCGTGAGTTTTTCCATGCCTGTCGGTGACGTCATTCGCCTGTGAGCACTCCTTGTGGGAGGAGTCGTCCAGCCCCTCGTCGGAATTCCTTTGTCTGAGAAGTTGCTGAGAGACTGGCGCTTTGTTTGATCAAATTTTTTCTAAACCTGTGAGACACATCGAAGTGGACACGGTTCGAAAAATTAAGCTGGTTTTCGGTGAAAATTTTAACGGCTGATGAGAGATTTTGAGGTGATTCTGTCGCGTTAAGGACTTCCCACGGTGCGAGACGTCGCGCAGCGCTCTCAGGCGCCGTCGTCAGCCTGTTTCAAGCTGAAAACCTCCACATTTCAGGCTCTATTGATCCAGGACGTCGTGAGAGAACAGAGAAGTTTCAGAAGAAGTCGGTTTCAGCATTTTATCCAGGTATTCCACTGTTAAAGGAGATTTTTTTTAATGAAAGACGTGTGGATGGGTCCGCGCGTCGGGACACAGCCGGCGCAGTGCGGCAGCACAGGAAAAACACCTCCGTGTTGATAACCATTTGTAAAATCCAGGCGGCTTTTGATGGCTTTCAGTGGAGTGAGTATATGAGAAATTGTTTAACAGGCAGGACATGTTCCAACTTGTCCTTAAGGCTTCTAACAGAGGTGTTTTTCCTGTGGCGGAGCGTTGCGGCGGCTGCGAGCCGATGCTGCAATCCGCCCGCACGTCTTTCATTAAAAAAAATCTCCTTTAACAGTGGAATATCCGGATAAAATGCTGAAACCGACTTCTTCTGAAACTTCTCTGTTCTCTCACGACGTCCTGGATCAATAGAGCCTGAAATGTGGAGGTTTTCAGCTTGAACAGGCTGACGACGGCGCCTGGGAGTGCTGCGCGACGTCTCGCACCGTGGGAAGTCCTTAAAGCGACAGTATCACCTCAAAATCTCTCATCAGCCGTTAAACTTTTCACCGAAAACCAGCTTAATTTTTCGAACCGTGTCCACTTCGATGTGTCTCACAGGTTTAGAAAAAATTTTGATCAAACAAAGCGCCAGTCTCTCAGCAACTTCTCAGACAAAGGAATTCCGACGAGGGGCTGGACGACTCCTCCCACAAGGAGTGCTCAAAGGCAAATGACGTCACCGACAGGCGTGGAAAAACTCACGCATGCGCACGAGGGTTCAAGCATGTCTGACGTAAAAACATATGAATGAAATCCATATAGTTTTTGAAAAAAATAAAAAAGACCTATACTTTATTGACAGACCTCGTATTTGAGCTTCATTTGTCCTCCCCAGGTCTTCGTGCCGACCAACACTCCACCCTTTTACCCATTTAAGAACTGGACAGGAGTTAAGCAGCGTCGGGCACTAAGATGGCAAAGTCCAGAGTCACCCCACTTAAATTTTAAATTTCAGACATGCGTTTTTAGAAAACCTATGAGTGATGTCATAGAGGGTTTGTTCACTAATTTTAGTCTATGGTCAACTCAGGCACATATATAATTAATTCAAGGGCAGTTTGAAATTATTTTCAATCTTATGGCAGTTTCACTTTTACAGTTTCTTGCGATGATAAATAGAGATGCACCATATCACTTCTTTTTATAGATATCCAGCATAATACCAACACTGGAGTCTTCAGTATCTGCTGATACAGTACCAACCCAATACTGTATTTTCTGTTGTAAAACAATGAATCTGCTAATAAAAATACATTTGTCTAGATGAACTTTGCTAACCTCGCCCTTTAACAAATCAACTGAAACTGTGAAACAAGTGTTTGAGTTATCTAAAGGTGAACATACACAAGCTTGTTGTACCATTGCAGATTTGCACAAAAGATTCACAATATGTTCAGAATGTGGACAGAGCACAACAGCAAAATGACAGCATTCACATTAATTGATGAAATGTGACTGCAGTTTTTTTTTTTTCTACTCACAATCACAACAGAACGGTGCATCCCGCCACATTTTGCCAGTTCCCCCCTTTTTTTCTTAATCTAACATGAACTCTTAAAAACATTTAATAAGCTCTCTGTCACTTACGTCCGCCACATTTAGTGTATTTTAGAATGTCGTGACTCTTTCTGTACATGTGTGTGTGTGTGTGTGTGTTTGACTTCGATCCTGAAGAAACTGGGGAGAGCTGACATTTGGTCTGCTTATGTATTTTAGGTCAAGGATGAACACCGCAAAAACGGAACGTTGATAGGACTAATATTTTTGGACAAATTAGGGATATTAGCTAACAACATTAAACAATGGACGTTGATAATTACATTCTATACTCACATGCTATTCCAACTCATTATAGAAACTTTGCATTATTTATTACCACCCTTGAAAAATATCAGGTACGTATTTTATAAACACTACCCAATCTAGAGCCCATGGATCCCCACGAGCAACACGCTAGTTTTACATTTAATAGCAGAAAAACTATTTCCACTCCATTTTTTAAAAATAAGTTGTGTTAAAATCAGCTGGAAAAAAAAAACACCTGATGTGAGCGTACAAATGTTTTTGTTTTTTTTTGTGACTTTTAAGAATTTTGAGGTTTGTTCAAAATATACAGTTTCCATTAAATGTATTTTCAGTTTGACAATTCAGTTTGTGCAACTTGGCAGCTGATGGAAACCTGTCACCACTCAGATGTGAAATAGAAAACTTGGATCAGATTGGAGTTTATTTATTTTATTTTATTTTTTACCAGTATCTGATATTGCAATTTTGACCAATATTGGACTAATACTTATCCAAAATAATGGCTTGGCACACCCCTAATGATACACCCTTTAAACTTGCTGGTGGGTTGTGTGGGGTTTAAAGATTTAAATTCATTAGATTTAGAATTCTAAATCTTATTTTTTTAGAAATTAATCTCATGAAAGTTTGATTGAAAATATATATAATTTTTTAATTCACTTTTCAGTGTCAAAGACACATTCCACTTTGCTGATTCAGTGGTACCTGTCATCAGCAGCTCACATTTTAATTTCTATTAAATTAGCCTTGTTGAGCTTTAGTGTCCTTGAGTTGATGGAGAAACGCTGCCCGATTACTGATGACCAACATTTTTATCGGGTATTTCATAGCTCCAGGGTCTTAATCACCTTTCCTGTGGAGAAAAATCTTCCAGCAACATCCTCAACAAATCGCCGATATTAGCTAAAGTTGCAGGAAAATGGATATAAAATGCTAAAATGTGATGTTTTGGAGGTGAGTTCAGATCTAGCTCAGAAAGCCAGAGAATTATCTTGTCACTGGTTTCACATGTTTATTATTATTTTTATTGTTATCAATAATAATAACAACTATTTATATTGCCATTTTCCAACAATCAAAGTACTAAACAAAGTAAACTTCAAAAGTAATAATAAATAAAAATATCAATAATAAAAATACACTAAAATAAGGCACAAAAATCCAAAATTAAAGAGCCAATAAAAAAAATCAAATGGACTTATATTTTTATTGCTGTGTTTTATCTTATTTATTTTTGTCCAAACTGCATCAAATAACATCCAATATCTTGTCGTGTGCACATTTATTCATCCATCTTGCTTGTTTTTGAATTAAAAAAAAATCCTTATATTAAGTAACATTGCATGCTGTGGCGTGCACATGTGCTACACTGAGATCCTGTCCGTTGTCAAACTCACCCCAGGGAAATGCGGTGCTACAAAATGAGTTCCACATACAGAAACAAGTGTGACTAATATATGTTTTTTTGTTTTTTTTTCCTTCATCACAAAGTATTTATTTATTTATTTTATAGATGCAACTGTTACCCTGGAGAGACTTATACACCTGAAAACACAGTAGCTGCTAGAGGTCCTGCAAGAAGTCACCATAGAGCAATTCTGCATTTAACAAAATTGCAATGACAGCAAAATCTGGCCAGATTTTAGCTGAATATTAAAAATGTACATTGATTGTAATTCCATTACCCTAAAATTAGCAACTCATTTCCAGCCCTGCACAATCTGCAGATAAAATTTGCATTCCCAATTGTGGCTGCTCACTAACCATAAAATAAAGTATTATGTCTTAGACAGCTCCATGAAAATGATAAAAAATACTCACTTTTTTCAAAAACATTTTCACGTGAGAAGCTCAGACCGATTCTCAGTGAGATTGTATCTATAAAGCAGTCCAGAGTGCAGGATTCCATCTTGTCTGAGTTTCTCGTCAGTCCTCCTCTTCAGCCGCCACGTCTCTTTGCCTCATATTTCCGCGTGCGTCCAATATGAACTGACTGCATGATGGAAAACAACGGCTGAGCTTCGACCTTCGCGCTGTTAGCAGCTATTTAACATGACAGCAGGCCGGCCACAAAAGAGAGGTTAGTGTGCACGTGAGAAAGTGTTTCAAGGTAATGCACGTGAGATAAAAGCAAGAGAGGAATAAAAAGGACCTTTATGTGAAGGTGAGAAAAAGAGAAATATTTCTATTTGCAGCTGCCAAAATGTTGGTTAAAGAATGAGGTCCAAAAAATGTGGTTTAAGTCTATTAGAATTTTGCATTTGTTGGCATGAAAAGTGATTTAAAAAAATAATAGTTACAATTTACATCATGGTTTTGAATGAAGAATGAATTTATCTACTTGGCACACAGATCAACAATAACAAAAACTCATAAAAAGAACAACTTACTGGTGTTCCCGTGTGGCCAAAAGGGTGAGGACAGAAGTGAAGCTTATAAATACCTGCCCCTTGTACCATACAAATAAAGAATGTATACATATATAAATATATATACTTATAACAACAAATACCAAAGAAATGTGCACGAACACTATAACATAATCAATGCACTAAAATTTCAAAACACAACCAAACAAGCAATAGGGCACAATCCCAAAAACAGTAACAAATCAGTAAACCTAATTCTTCAAACTATAACAAGTAATTTTCTTTGCAATGTTGGATTTTCAGTGGGTGAAAAGTTGCAATACACCAACATGAACACCCTGTTGAACACCAGTAGACTCCAGATATTGGTGGAATTATTAGTATCTGAATGACTAATTGGCATAGTTCGGGTTTAACTGAAGAATAAGTGGCTGTATTTTTGAGGCTCTACCTTGAGAACCAGTGTCTTTCTTGCTTTTAAGAGCAAAGAAACAAATCAGATCTAGAGATTAAAGCCAAAGCAACATTTGGGATTCCTCTGGAACCACCTTTAAAAAGAGTCATGGTTCCAGGAGCAACTGGATAATTATTTATATAAAGGTTTATGAGGTTTTGGGACCATGTAGTATTTATTTCTTTGAGACTGGAAACCCAAATAAAACACCCAGGAATCAGCAAACTATTGTTCCAAAGGTCCACGAGAACCTCAGGATCAGAATGATGGAGCCGATGGAGTTGGAGGCATCAGAGAGAAATGTGAGATCAGAAAGACAAAAATAAACAAATAAATAAATAAAATACATAACTCTAAAATTGACATATCAGACCCCTCACCTTTTTAAGCATTTTTCTTTTTTCTTTTTTTTTTTTGCTTTTCAGCTGATCCCCCCTTCATTACAGCCCTCTTACCCCCTGCCACTTTAAGCATTTTTTAATGTAGATGTAAATATTCAAAGTTTTCAGCTACAGTAGTTGACAGTAGGGCTGTACAATATGGCCAAATTATCATATCTCAATATTGCCATATAAATTGTCATGTAAATGTCACTTATATACATGCTGTCCATATTCTTGAGCTGCTTAGGTGGGTAGGGAGAGTTCCCATGGGATAAAAAAGTTTTTCAACCTATCATCCCTGGTTCTCAAGAACAGGCACCTAAGTGGCTCCACTCTCTTTTTTTTATTTTTATTTTTTTAAGAAATTTCGGTGTACCTTAGTAAAAACTAGTAGAGTCCCACATTAGATTGGGAATGTATAATAGAAGATATACCTCACTGAATTTTCATATCAATATGACATATGATCAGTGATGCCGGTAACGTGTTACTTAGTAACTGACCACTTTTTTTAGTAACAAACAATCTAATGCGTTAGTCTTTCCAAATCAGTAATCAGATTAAAGTTAATTCTCCAGGTCACTGTGCGTTACTATTATTTTTGTATTGTGGGTCAATATTAGCATTAAACTTGGTTCGTGGGCAGGGGGTCGGGGTTCGACTGAACTGCCCACTTTAAGCGAGCTGTGAGCTTTTCATCCGCGGTTTTCTGCAGCAGCTACGACTCGTCATCACCTCTTAAAGCGCGGTGACAACAGCACACCTGCACTGAACTTTACAAAGACATTTTTATGCTTTTTTCCTCCTTTATTTAGAATTCTGAGCTGAGCCGCTCCGTATCTGCTTGTTAAAAACAGCTGATCCTTCGAGACGCGTCAACAACTAACACTATTTTCCACTCAAATGCACCTAAACTCTCTTTCTGAGGACCACATGATGTGAAAACGCAATAAAACTTTCTTACCTGTAAATCTGGTCATGTTTTCTGCATAAATAAATGTTATCCATTCTTTGTGCTCAAACACCAAAGCAGGGGCGAATCCAGATGGAATGAGGGCGTGAGGCAATGCCCCCCCCCCCCACAACACCTCTAGATTAAAGGTCCAGTTTTGAAGCCTTTTTTTACTACAACTACTAATACTACTTATAATAATAATTTCGACAAGTAAAATGTTTAGAGAGAATTTAAATGTTAGAAAAAATGTTTAAAAGAATTTAATAGCTACATTTATAAAGAATGTAGGTTAGAAATTGCAAGTTTTACTGTTACAGTGCTGACAACAGTTAAATATGAGGTCAAGAAAGAGGTCTTTATTTTACTTTTTATAAAACAAGTATTTATTTTCATTGAAGTCAAGAAAGGGTGACTATAAAGTGAGTTTTGGCAAAACATTGGCATGTTGAGGTGGCAGAGGGTTGTTGTCGACAGCTGGGGAAAGTAACTAAAAAAGTAACTAGTAATCTAACTTAGTTACTTTTACAATTGAGTAATCAGTAAAGTAACTAAGTTACTTTTTCAAGGAGTAATCAGTAATTGGATTACTTTTTCAAAGTAACTGTGGCAACACTGTATATGATATGACTATGATTTGACACAAAGTGCAGCAACAGTGAAAATTAAACATTCTTAAACAAAACAGTAATAATACTACACTCATTTTGCACTCATCATAAGGTTAGGATACTGTGCCCTCCAAAAGTATTGGAAAACTTGGAATTTCACACATTTTAATTTGTTTATGCCATTTTAAATACAAGAAATAAAAAAATAAAGAATTAAAATTTCTAAAATTATCTTCCTCAAGCTCAAACTGAAAGCACATCTCTAAAACTTGATAAAACCTGTAAATTATAATCAGTTTTATTGCCAGTTTTCTTTAGACAAGTCAGGAGATGGAAACATAAGTGATAAGAATGATAAATGATAAGAATGGTGACAAAGGTCAGTTTCAGTTTGTAACAGGGGTCAAAAGTTAAAGTTGCTCCATTAATTTTGCTCCAGCTGTATTTGTGCTGAATTTGATGCTTGTATCACCATTTGAAGGATTGTTTCAGTTATCTGCTGCACTATTAAGCCAACATGAACAAGTTGCTGTCTTAGTTTTACAATGTGTACATAAGGCCACCCGAATTAAAGGAGAAATGCTGCTTTTAATAACCTGGACCTCATTTCTGTCATAAGATATGGTCGTTTACTCACCAATATAAGCTTGGTGTGATTAGAAGTCCATAGGTCAAACGACGTGCTCAGTTGAAATCTGGAGCAAACATTTTTCTTCTTCTAAGGTGGATTAGAATTTTTTTGTCATACACAGCACACACTACTGGACAGGAGGAACCTAGCAGTCAATGTGACTCACTGATTTCAAAATGCAGCTCTTTCAACCAGACGTGTGGTGCTGTGACATGTCAATCATCTGTGTCCAATCAGATTTCAGGAGAGTCCAGTGAAACTCCGGCCTCCGCTCTAGCTCCACCCATGCCAGGAAGTGTTTTACATTTCCTGTTTCACTGTGACTGAGAATTCGGCACTTCCTGTTTGAGTGTGAGCTTGCCACTGAGTTTCTGCGAGATTCCATGGGATCTCGTCTGTCAATCCAGGAAGTGTTTGACATTTGAACATTTCCTGTTTTACTGTGGACTTGAATTTTTGCACTTCCTGTTTAGGACGCCCTGTACCATGCTGCACAACGCTTTGCTCATATTAACCAGTTCTTAAATTAATCATCATCTATTTTGATAATTGATTTAATCATTTGGAGTCATTCTTTAAAGTCAAAATTCTCTGATTTCATCTTCTTCAATGTGAAAATATTCCATTTTTTTCAGCTAGTTTCTTTATTCATCTCTGACAAACTGAAACTGGAAGGCACTCAGAGAGCACAAACCTCAACCAGGCCCACAGTGTGCTTACAAGCTCTTCTGGATTCTGCACACAAAATATATTCTGAATCACCTTTCAAATCAAATCCCTTATTTCTCAGAATATTATCAATCTGTTCAGCAGATTTCATTGAAATCTGTTCATTATTTTTTGAGTAATCCTGCTAAGGGACAAACAAACAAACAGCTGTGAAAATGCTACTTCCTTTGCAGAGGTAGTAATAAACATCACTGCCAAGATGAGTGAATCTTTCCACACTCTCACCACATGCAGATACATCCAGGAAGCCAGTGAACACCTGGATTTTAATCTTGATCTGAGATAATCTCAAACCCAAACACTCCTCACTGCTTCTCAAGTGTTCTAGTCGGTTCCAGATGTGTGCTTCCCCGTACCTGTCTGTGTTCTTAGAAAACACACTTCTTGTGTTGTGCTTTTTGTTTTTCCCTCTTAGTGAGTTTGCTCTGCTGGAGGTCTTGATCTCACTCATGTTTAGCACTTTGAGGATTTATTTTGTGATTTGACACTGGATGAATGAATTGATTTAAATCTGTATTGTCCCAGTCCACTAAGTTTAACCAGCAGTGAGGACGTGACCTGTGGAAGGCTGGCGTGCCCTCCAGGGGGGGTCAGACACTACCGGTATACTACCAGTACATGTTACATCTCATTGATCCAAGGTTGCTGTCATTCATGCCAGTTAATCAGACACATTTTGCTTATCAATATATGTTTTAGATCATCCAGTCAGGCTTCTTGGTTGTTATGATATACAAAGAAAAGGTGCGTCAGACCATGTTTTCCTTGGCCGGTGACCAAATTATATCTAGCCAAGTAATTTCCCACCAAGTTTGATCTATCTAGGCTTTGCGGTTGTCGAGATATACGAAGAAATGTGGTTTTCTTGACCTTGACCTTTGACTTTTTAATCAAACTACTCCAAAATCTAATCACGTCTTGACCTTGACCTTTGACTTTTTAATCAAACTACTCCAAAATCTAATCACGTCTTGACCTTGACCTTTGACTTTTTAATCAAACTACTCCAAAATCTAATCACGTCTTGATAACTCTCCAGGTAATATTCCCACCAAAATTGGAGGACATTCATCCAGCTGTTTTTGAGTTATCTTGTCCACAGTAACACACACGTGCCAATGAAAACAACACCCTGCTATCACCACTTCACTGATATGCAGGGTTAGAAAAATAAAATAAAATAAATCCTCACGTTTATCACCCTCGGATTCTTCATGCTCAGCTGCTGGTTCATTAACATCACCAGCTGACACAAGAGGGTGAAGGTCATGTGATCACAGCCATCTGTCTGTCTGTAGACACTGTAACCCAAAAAGTGCAGTGTCGGTTTTTGTATTTTACCTTTTAGGAGAAATGTGATCTTTATGTCTGTGTGACAAACAGTTAAACTTTAGCAAACTCACAGCCTGTCCCACGCTCAGCAGGTTTTAATGACTGCTCACTTCAAAGACACACACACACACACACACACCCATCTGTGTTACATCTCCTATGCCTCAAAAAACCCACAACTTAAACCTCTGCTGTCCAGCTGTGTGCACGTGTGTTTATGATGCTGCGTGCATATTGGATTGAACAAACGTGTGTGTGTGTGTGTGTGTGTGTGAGCGTGACAGAGACCGAGCCAGTCGATGCACGACAGCTGGATGCTGCAGGACTGCTGAATCAAACAGAACGATTGGCCCGTGGACGGAATACAAACAGCTGCACGATGTGCATGTTTGTGAGATGATTCCTCAAGAGTCTAAACAGTCAACAGCGGGTTGTTTGTTCAATACGGCAAAAAACTGTGGTAACGTCAGGAGGGAGATAATAAGTCTTATTCATACATGAACGTATGAAAGCATGTGCACATAATTGTGAAGTTGTATCAGTGTGTGAATTATGGTGGCAACAGATTTTTGACTATGCCCTGCTTTTAATTAGGTCATAAAGGTCACATGGTCCATGAGGGTCATAGAGCGATCATGTGTGAACTCTTCTAAGATTCTGGTGCAGAGAGCCTGTGTTTCCAATATGCAACTGATGAGTTAGCATGGTGGCAAGTTTTTGACCGGACCTACTTTTAAGAAGTTACAAGGGGAGGGGTGGTGGTGGTAAGATTAGACCTTACTTGTGTGAAGCACCTTGAGGCAACTTTGTTGTGATTTGGCAGTGACTTACTTTTAACGAGATCACAAAGGTCACAGAGGTCACAAAAGGCTGATATGCAAACTTGAAGATTTTTGTACAGAGAACATATACAGTCGACATGAAAGCAATATCTAGAAGCATCACTGAGTTGTCGTGGCAACGATGTTTTGACGGTCACTTTTAAACAGGTCATGGAGGTCACAAAGGTCACGGGAGGCTCACGTGCAACCCTGTCCAAGATTTTTGTCCAGAGAATATATATTCCAGATATGAAAGTGATACCTGGAAGGACTTATGTGTTATGATGGCAAAGACGTTTTGACTGTCACCTATTTTTCAATATGTCACAGAGGTCAGAAGGGTCAGAGAAGTCAGAAAGGTCAAAGAGACCTCATACAGTTGTAAGCAAAAAAGTTTGGGCAGCCCTGATAATTTTCATGATTTTCCTTTATAAGGGTGATTCTTAGACTACGGGCACTTATTATGTCCTTTGATCATATTGTATGAAAAACAGAAAAAAGGGGAAATTTCACACTTTTATAGTTATCTTTACAATGAAAGTGTGTTAAGAAATTTGTTCTAGTAGTCTATGATGACTAATTCACCTTTTTTCAGCATCATTATATGCAAATTTGCCGTTTTGTGCTTGTCCCACACTCAGACTTTTGATCTTCAATGATAAAAATGAATGGTAAAGAAACGTTTTTTCTAATGTTTTAAAATATCTCTGAATAAAATATCAGTAAAATAATCAAAACATAATTGGGGTATTCAATGTCATACAACTGTTGTGATTTTTTTAAATAAAATGTAGTTGTCCCACACTATTGCCGTAATTTCCACCACAACACTGTAATGTCCCTTTAAACAGTTTGTATGAAAGATTGTTTGGGTAGTTTCTATGGAGATAAACAGTGACATCAGAGCACATGTATATAGCGCCAAATCACAACAAACAGTTGCCCCAAGGCGCTTTATATTGTAAGGCAATGGTGTGGTGGAAATTACATTTACAAGGCCAATAGTGCCCATAGTTAAAGAATCACCCATAAATCATTGGTTGTCTGGATCAACAATTTCAGTTAAATATATCATATAGCAGATGAACACACTGATATTTGAGAAATGAAACGAAGTTGGTAGGATTTACAGAAAGTGTACAATAATTATTTAAACAAAATTAGGCAGGTGCATAAATTTGGGCACCCCAACAGAAAAAATACATCAATATTTAGTAGATGCTCCTTTTGCAGAATTAACAGCCTCAAAACGCTTCCTATAGCTTCCATTGAGAGTCTGGATTCTGGTTGAAGGTATTTTGGACCATTCTTCTTTACAAAACATCTCAGGTTTGTTGGTTTCTGAGCACGGACAGCCCACTTAAAATCACACCACAGATTTTCAATAATATTCAGGTCTGGGGAATGAGATGGCCATTCCAGAATGTTGTCCTTTTCCTCTGCATGAATGCCTTAGTAGATTTTGAGCAGTGTTTAGGGTCGCTGGCTTGTTGAAACTTCAACTTTGTCACTGATTCATGAACACTGTTCTCAAGAATCTGCTGATATTGACTGAAATCCATGTGACCCTCAACTTTAACAAGATTCCCAGTACCTTCACTGGCCACACAGCCACACAGCCACACAGCATGATGGAACCACCTCCTGTGTTCTTTTTCAGCCATGTATGCTGTCCCTTGTTATGTCCAAATAACTCAATTTTACTTTTATCAGTCCACAGCACCTTATTCCAAAATGAAGCTGACTTGTCCAGATGTGCTTTAACATACCTCAAGCGACTCTGTTTGTGGTGTGTAAGCAGAAAAGGCTTCCTCTGTATTACAGCCTCATACAGCATCTCTTTGTGCAAAGTGCACTGTATAGTTGAACGATGCACAGAGACACTATCTGCAGCAAGATCATGTTGTAGGTCTTTGGAGCAGGTCTGTAGGTTGATTATGACTGTTCTCACCATCCTTCACTTCAGCTTATGAGATACTTCTTGGCCTGCCACTTCGGGCCTTAACTAGTACTGTGCCTGTGGTCTTCCATTTCCTCACTATGTTCCTCACAGTGGAAACTGACAGCTGAAATCTCTGAAATAGCTTTATGCATCCTTCCCCTAAACCATGATGTCGAACAATCTTTGTTTTCAGGTAATTTGAGAGTTGTTTAGAGGTTCCCATGTTGCCACTCATTAGAAGAGATGCAAAGAGGAGAAACATTTGCAAATGCCCACCTTAAATACCCTTTCTCATGATTGGATTCACCTGTGTAAGGAGGTCAAGGGTCAGTGAGCTTACCAAACCAATTTTGTGTTCCAATAATTAGTGCTAAATGTATTCAAATCAATAAAATGACAATGGTGCCCAAATTTATGCACCTGTCCAATTTTGTTTAAGTAACTGTTGCACACTTTCTGTAAATACTAGAAACTTCATTTCACTTCTCAAATATCAATGTGTTCATCTACTATATAATATATTTATCTGAAATTTCTGATCCAGACAACCAGTGATTTATAAAGGAAAATCATGAAAATGATCAGGGGTGCCCAAACGTTTGCTTACAACTGTATGTAAAGTTGTTGAAGATTTTTGTCGACAGAGCACGTGTATCCCACAATAATCTACACATGGGAGCGTTGATGAGTTCTGGTGGTGGTGAGGGGGTGTGACTGACACACAGACAGATGTAACCCATTTTACTGTCCCCCCTTTCCGGAGGGAGGGGGACAGAATGGTATTGGATTCCAGAGGAGACAACAAGACAAAGAGAACAAAAGACATTGGAGAGTAGGAATGGAATGGTCAGAAAAGAAGGAGGGTAAGAACAAGAAAAAGCAATGCAAAGGAGACAAAGTACAAAATAAAGGAAATAAAGATAAGAAAAGGACTTCTGGAAAGGAAAGAGCAAAGGAAGCAAGAATGTTAGTAAACCAAAGGGTAAAGAACAGGAAGGCAAAGGAAACCACAAATCATGGGGGGGAGAAGGAGAACAAACGGCGGCGAAAAAAGGGGAAAGAACTGATTGAAAATAAAGAGTGAAACAACTCTGAGGGCTCAATAAAGGAGAGAAAAGACAACCAAAGGAGATAAAAGTCAAGAATGTGGGAGAAGAGCAAATAGACGAGAAAAGAAATAAGCTTCAGATTAGAGGAAACACTAAAACCAGAAATGTTCTACTCAAACAATCAAACAAGAGTAAGCATTCACCACAGGTTACTATCTGCATTAATAGTGTGAACGACGATGTAAATAAGTTTCATGATTTGTTTCGTGGAGGTACTGTACTGTTGCACCCCCATTCCAAAAGATTTGAACCATTTTGCACAAGCATAAGCAAGCATAACATAAACTTTCAGTTTGTGAACATGCTTTGTTTGTGATTTTATTTTTAACAGAAGACTCGAGTGGTAGATATGCTGGAATCAAATCACAAAACCAAAATGGCATGAGTTTAAATAACCATCCCTCATGCATACTTATCACATTATGGTCTAACATATATTATAGAATCCAGTGTACGTTGACCTTGTTTGACTGTTATTTGGACACCAAGTATTCATGATGGTCAAAACATTTCGAGTTATTAAGCCTATCAACTCAACCAATAATTTGCATTTACTAAAATCGTAGCAACTTTAACTTTTCATTCCTGTACAAACTGAAATGATCACCGTTGTTGTAGTTTTTACCCCATAACATTCCATCATAGATCGTTCACTCTATACCTTTTTGGAATCCCATGATCAGACAAATAGTGTGGTGTATGTCTCCATATGACTGGGGCATATTTAAATTCCGACTACTGACCTGGCTATAACTACCAACCTGGGATACCTGTCATACGTTATTCAAGTCCCTATTGATAGGTGATCAAAATACCATATCAAGCATTTTGCCACCCTGGGTGGTAGTGACCAACCTGACCTTTGGCCAGCTTACGCCAAACTTGATATATGGGTGATAGTCAACTCCAAAGTTGTCCTTAAAGGGTTTGGTGTGGCAAAGTGCAAGGTCCCAGTTAAAAGTTAAGATTTTCACTCTGATTTGCACCAATCATGGCACTCATATGGACATGGGTTCCGTAATTACCCAGTAAAATCAAATTAGCCAAAGGTTGGGGGTTGGGGTCAAGGTCATATAAGCTTGTGTGTGAGTTGGCCTCCTCCTCCCAGGTCCTATTGCTGGTTTCTACCAAACTTGCTAGGTCAAAAAAGGCTGGCCCCAAAATCACCCTTGAGTAATAAAGTTTCAGAAAGGTCAAGAAAATTGATTTTCAACCTGATGTAGACCAACCGTGGCAGACACTTGATTCTAGAACTGCCTTCGCAGAGTTAGACACAGGTCAATGTATTGAATTAACGTCAAGGTCACTGGGATCAAATGTTGGCTTGCCGTAGCCCTTAATACTACTTTTTCCTATTACCAAGTAGATCATGGGGGAAAAATATTCTTTCTACTGTGTTGCAGTGAGCTGAGAAACACACACTAGCTGCAGATTAAATGGTAACTAAAGCTCAACAGAAGAGATGAAGGTCTGTAAAGCTTCACTTCGTATTGTTTTCCAGAGTGAGTGAATTTTTTTCCGAGCTCACAGTCCTGCGGCAACACTGTGCACGTTCACACAGCCATTGTTGTGCTATGAATTATTAACTAATTGCCTGATTATATGAGCTGTATGCGATGCGGCGTGTGTGTGTGTGTGTGTGTGTGTGTGTGTGCGGCTTATTGCCTCGGTAATGTTACAGCTTCCAAACAGGCCAGAAATTCAATCTAGACCTCTGGGTGCTTTTGCATCTTCTCAATTTGGTCATGTCAATCGTAAGACCGTTAAAAGTGCTGCGTTCATGAACGCAAATGCGATGGTTTGATATTTACAAATGAAGGGCAAATTCTATGAAAAGAAAAAAAAAAAACAGAGACTCTGAGGAGGAATCAAGCAAGAAATGATGATATTCTGTTTGGACCAGAAATATTTTATCATTTTATTTGATTAGAATGAAACAGGAACAAATCCAATGAAATCTGGAGACAATTTATTCCCACATTCTAATTCTGACAAGAAGTGATTTAATTGTGCATTTTTGCTGTTGTCTACCGTATGTGAGGAAACATTATACGTGCACAGCAGATGGTGTATATGTGGTACCATTTCAACCAATCTGTCCATATCTTTTGCTTACCTTTGTATCTGTGTTTACTGATTGAATCCAACGCTGGTTTGGTTCACAGCAATTCTAGAAGCATCACTCAGAAGCAGGCAACAACTTTTGCTTCACAAATGTTTGAAGTAAAGTTGAGGACAGCAAGAAGTTGTGCAAAAATCATTTTCTTCATAAAGTATTATGGATCTTTGTTGGTTGGCACATGAAAATTTGACAGTGTAGACTTTATCCATGTGGATGAGCAGTGGTAGAACATAATTAATAAATGCATAAATAATCAAATGTTACAATGCCAGGTTGAGTCAAGGTGTCTGCATTTTTGATTGTTCTGGATAAAGACTAAGATCCAGGCTTGCATTGACTTCTTGGACTTGGACATCAAAATTGTATCTGTATGGGGTGGAAGTGTTGAACTTGTAGAGACCTTTGCTGATCTTGGCAGGGACATTCACTTCTCTGGGTGCCCGCACTTTGAGATCACTACGTTTGGAAAGTGCTTATGGAGTCATGAAGTTGCCAGACAGGTTTTTGGCAATGCTGACATCTTTCCAGGAAAACAAAGGTCCAGGTCTTTAGGGTATGAGCTCATTGCACGGTTAAGATATTTAGGGTGAGTTGCTACTTGGGTGACAGTCTAAAGCTGCTCTCACACCTGCTGCCCATTCCACAGTATCCAAGTTACAACTCTGGGCACCTCGGTTGTTTTCCAGAAGCAGCAATCGCCTGGCAACATTTGCCACCAAATAGGCACACAACTCAGCAAAAGTCAGAAAAACTCTCCCTCATTTGAGAGGTCGGTGGCCTCTCAAATGGACTGCATTTATATAGCACTTTTCCACATGCATCAGACGCTCAAAGCGCTTTACAATTATGCCTCACATTCACCCCGATGTCAGGGTGCTGCCATACAAGGCGCTCACTACACACCGAGAGCAATAGGGGATTAAAGACCTTGCCCAAGGGCCCTTAGTGATTTTCTAGTCAGACGGGGATTTAGACCCATGATCTTCTGGACTCAAGCCCAACACCTTAACCACTAGACCATCACCTCCCCACCACTAGACCATCACCTCTCAAACACCTCGACCCTGCCTGTCTTTAGCAACAGTTGACCTGGAAAAGGACTGGTAACTCTGATCAAACTTGGTGTACACTCTGTCCTCAACTCTTGATACCTCGGAGTAATTCTTTCCATGCTTCGTGTGAAAATTGGATGCAGACTTGCAGCCAGCCTCCACCAGAACAACCTAAGCTGAACCGAGATCCCCAAATTTTGAAGGGGTTCACAACCAGCATGAGTTTTGCTGACCTTTCCTGACTTGTGCTGATGTGTGGGAGATCCACTGATCTGAGATGACAACTGGAAGTCTTTGAAACTAGACCTTTTTAGAAGATCGTTGGGTACCACTCAAATGACTATTTCAAATGAGGAGTTTGAGGACTATCATTTGCATGTTGAGGTAGCATCAACTATAACATCATGGCCATGTGCCACTTTTCTCTGAGCGTGCTCCAGCACACAGGTGCCTGAGTGCAGAGACCGCCAATGACACGTCCACATCTTACCTGGTTGTGTCAAATAGTTGGTTATTTTTGAGAAGTGGCAATGGACCAGTTGTCGTCTAGGACCCAGTTCGGTTATGTAGGTGTAAGTTGCCAGATTTGACTTGACTTACTGATCTATTATAAAATATAAAGGTCAGGTTTATAAAATAAACCTGACCTATTTTTGATAGATACCCCCCCCCCCCCCCCCCCCCCACACACACACACACACCTCTCCCAAATCTCCCCCGGGACACATGCGAGCTGTGTCGAGGCACTGCTCAAGAAAAAAAGGTGTAAAAACTTCTTCACATATTTCAATAGACACAAAGTTGCAGAAAATATGATTTTCATCATGAAAATAACTCAACGAACCAGTTTTCCATCAAGCTCCATGTGAAATAGCCAGGCTAACTTGGTGAGCCACTTTGGTTAAGCTAAGTAGCTCGTGCTTAAAAATGTTAATTATTCAAAGGAATGCATTTTTCCACCGTTCAATTTTGTCTTGCAAAGTATATAAAGATTAATACATGTGTATCATGTAAACATGGCTAGGGTTGGGTATCCGCGACTGATTGTTTGTTAGGTATCATTGAGAAATTATTTGATCTACTGACATCAATAGGCTTTTTGCTAACGATCCTAGCGGTCCTTCAGAGCGGCCGTTGTTTTGAGGGTGTTGTCAGGAAAATGATAATTTCTCTACGTTGATTACAAAACCCTGGAGTGCGTCTGTAATCAACTGCTTCTTGCAGCACAGGTTTTCTTGAACCCTGAACCAATGAAGCAGTGCTTCGATCAGCTGCTTCGTTTGATCATTGTTTTGCTCCTCTTCAGAAGCTTCTTAACCCCTCTCAAAGCCATTAAAATATGTCAATCATGAGTCACTTTTGTGTGGATTTAAAGTGACTATTGGGACTTCTGTCTTGTGAGAAAGAAACGAGAATCATCCTCCGTTCCGTTTGCAGAGCTCCAAAAGCTGCACTACTCTCCACTGAGTCAAGTTAGAAATATAGAGTCCACTCGGAATTAATAACTTCAACGCAAATTGCCGTTTAAATCAAATGACACCTCTTTCCAAAAGTTGTAATACAACCAATAAACTGCAATCAATCAAAATGTTTTTTTCCTCCCAAAATGAGCCTGCGCTGACGTGCAGCAGCCCAAGACTGTATGGCTGAAGACCTGCAGACTCCAGCAGCCGTCTGAGTTCAGCTCAGAGGTATGCAGAGACAATCATGCCATTAATGTCTGAAAGGAAACGCTTTTGACAAAAACTACAGATTTTGTTTATTTCTATTTCTATCCAGAGATCAAGGATCCAGTGACAAATTTCATATTTATTTACTTTAAGACTCAATAACATGTTGACATAAAAACCTGTAAAGCCTACTTTAGTACACAGAAAATTCACAGGAGGTATCAATAAGGGAATCGAAAAGGAATCGATCGATAAGCGGAATCGATAATGGTATCGATAAAATCTTATCAATACACATCCATAAACATGGCTCAATTACGGTACCTGCTGCTACTTTTGACACTGTCACAAGTACAGTCAGAATCAGAATGTATTGTCATTATTATACAAATAATGAATGTTATGAGTTCAATGATATGAATATGAATATTTCATGAGGTGAAAGTTTTGCCTCGTTGAATATTACATTCCAGCTTTCTCCAAATTAAATAACTGTTCCAATGAAATAATGAAAAAACATTCATTTTTTGTTTTATATAACAGCTAAAATAGATCCTTGTCATTTAATATTTTATGAATTTATAAACAACAGAAAAATTACTTAAATTTTGGTGTTCCACTGGTGCTTAATAGTCCAACACAATCTTTAAATAGGAGTCCAAAATTGCGATGATGTTGTCCGTGATGCCGTGCACTGGCATTGTGTACTTCCAAAAAAAAAAAAAAAAAAAGGACTTTGTGTAGTTCCTCAGTCCAAGCAAAAAAATCACATCAGAAATTTGTCCAGCTTTTCATCTTTTCATCCTAACAGCTCTTTATGCCTGCAGATGACTTACAGCGGAGTGGATTTGGTTTTTTTTTGTTTTGTTTTTTTGTTTTTGTATGTGTTAGAAGAATTAGCATCATCAATTAGCTCCTTCAAATCGTTGTTCATCAGCAAAACAAACTCTGCTAAATGCTGCCACCGGAGGTCAGGGTGTGCAATAGAAAATTTCATGTAGCACCAAAATTGCATGCTAAAAAAGAACTATTGCACGGTCAGTGAAAACACAACAGCTAATGGTATGAGTAATCTATGTCACAGGACATACATGTCACATGACTGCATTTATATAGCACTTTTCCATCTGCATCAAATGCTCAAAGCGCTTCACAATTATGCCTCACATTCACCTATTCACATAGTCACACACTCAAACACAGATGTCAGGCTGCTGCCATGCAAGGCATCCACTACACACCGGGAGCAACTAGGGGATTAAGGACCTTGCCCAAGGGCCCTTAGTGATTTTCTGGTCAGGCTGGGGTTTGAACTGAGGATCCTCTGGTCTCAAGCTCAACGCTGATCTACTACACCATCACCTGCCCACTGAGTATTTTATTTTGGGGAATTTTGTCTTGATTAGAGTGGATTTATCCACGTGCGTGGCACGATTTAAAGCAGATGTGACATATTTATTAGTCAAGCAAATATTTTGCTTCCTTTTACAAATCTGTGCCTGTCTTTGAAATGCAACTCAATTTTCAGCCAAAATCTATTTTGACCAACTGCTAAGAACCACTTAGTCTTTTGGGCTGGTTATTGTTAAAAGTCGGTTTATTATTTTGCTCAGCCTCAACCGCGGGCCTTGGCTCCTCTTGTCTTTCTACATTCCTGTCTACTCCGTCTAGCAGACTTTTCATGCATAACAATGAGAGACCATGTTTCTGTTCCCACCCACTAACCCCTTCTAAAATTTATTCACCCTTTTTTCTGTCTGTCTCATTCGCCAAATCCCACACTGTACGAGTATTAAAATATGCGCAGAGAGACGGCGAGGAAAGCGTGGCAGAGTGAAAGAGAGAAGGTTGTGTGCATCCTTATGAGCGTGCGTGCAGCTGACAGGGATGATTCTGTGGTGTGAAACCAGGAAGGAGCCAGCAACGATGTTTGCCTAAAGACGCGTATTGGAAGGACGACGCGCCAGTTCGAGAAGCGGAAGATGGGGAGCGAGCGGAGCCACGCTGAGCTCAGTACTCACCAGCTAGCTTGTTAATCTCACTGGACTTGACATTTGAAAACCTTCCGCCATCTCTCCCCCCCTCCACCCCCATTTCCCAATCCCACCCCCAAACCCCTTAGCACTGATATGTGTAAATCCTGCACTACCCCTGAAGAGGCTGAACTGCTCCTTTTGCTCTAAATCCCCCCAGCAGGACAAAAAAAAAAAAAATTCTCAGTGGTAAAATTCACCTTGAACAGTTGCCTCTGAGGTTACATGGAGCTGTACGTTACACACAGCGGGTAATTCTGCAGGCAGACATTCTCCATCACGAAATATGGGCATGTTTATTTCCATTATTGTGTCATTTATTGGGATTTGTGCAAATTGGCTCATGGAGGCAAACTGCTTCTCGCATGTGAATATTTACACCGTGTGCCGTAACATGTGGGATTATTAGTTTCAGTCCATTGTGCTCGACGGTAAGTAATTTAAAAGTGAAGGTCACAAGTCAAGGTCAGAATATAGACCTGTTGCTTATACATAGAGGATATTTCAAATGGCTGCTTTGTGTTATTGGGTTAAGATGCGCTCATTTGAATTCATATATCACTTTTCTATTGGGTGACCTGGAAAGATCAAACCCAAGTCCATCACTGGTTAATGCAAACAGTTTGGAGTCAGCTGGATTAAACCTGGTGGAAGGGTGGTGTGTTAGTCAAGAAACTAAGTGGTTCAACCATCCCACTACCTCGAAAATGCAAGAAGGCAGTGGTCCTATGGGTAGGCTGAAGGTTCCGGAATTAACCCTACTTATGTGCATGAGCAATTCAGAAGTTTTTCAAAGGAATGCCCTCAGTGCTTGAGAGGCAGTGAACCTGGTGCATGTAAACCAGTAATCAGCGGAAAATAATATGGCATTATCAATTGAAAACGTCTTTTTAAGTGTTGGGGACCTTATGTGCCCCGTGGTGGCAACAGGAGCCATGAAGTCCCAGCAGGAACCTTGACTATGAGACGGCTAACAGGGCTCTGATGAAATGAGAAGTCCTCAATGGTATATCAACCGGATAAGGTGATGGCTTGTAAGCCAACAGCTGTGAAAGAGGATGAAGGCCACAGCAGGTCCTCAGACCCTGATCGTCTGGGACTTCCCAACCATTGGACCAGGCAAAGGGCTGTGTGTTTGTCGGCATGCAATAACATTCCCACATTAAACAAACCCATTCGCAGGCATCTCTAGATCGACATCTGGATGTAGATATCTCATCCGGTAATCAATCAAGAGACAGTCTTTCTCACCACCAAGGGATTGCCGCAACAACAACATTTTATGCTGCTTAATGGACCATGCAGCTCATCCCACACTTTCCTATCTTGGGCTAAGTCATCTAACTCTTCCAAGGGGATCATAAGGCATTCCCAAGCCAGCTGGGAAATGTCGTCCCTCTGGCATGTCTTGTCTCTTCCCTCGCCTCCTCCCAGTCGAATGTGCCTGGAAAACCTCCTTAGGCAGATGACCAGGGGCATCCTCACCATCGAATGGAACCACCTCAGCTGGCTCCATTCGATGCAAAGAAGCAGCGGCTGTACTCCGAGTCCCTCCCGGATATTCGAGCTTTTCACTCTGTCCCTGAGTGTAAGCCCGGATACCCGACCAAGGAATCTTACACATCTTATATCTGTGACTTTGTTCTTTTTGGTCATCACCCAAAGCTCCTGACCACTGTTGAGAAAAGGAGCATAACTGACTGAAAAAAAAAATCAAGAGTCTCGCTTTCTAGCTTAGAAATAAAGTTGACCACACAAAATATGAGATGTCTTGGGTTCGTACTGTCTGGAATAAAACAGGAGTTAACGTGATGCTAGCGGCTAATGTTAGCATGAGCTGAGTGCATCTTTTCTGAGCATTTAATTTCAGGGGAGGTGATCTAGTGGTTAAGCATTGGGCTTGAGACCAGAGGATCCTTGGTTCAAATTCCAGCCTAACTGGAAAATCACTAAGGGCCCTTGGGCAAGGTCCTTAATCCCCTAGTTGCTCCCGGTGTGTAATGAGCGCCTTGTATGGCAGCACCCTGACATCGGGGTGAATGTGAAGCATTATTGTAAAGCACTTTGAGCGTCTGATGCAGATGGAAAAGCGCTATATAAATACAATCCATTTACCATTTATCTGTAATAATATGTATTATTCTACAGTTAACTGTCCCAAGATGTGTGTGCTCCAGTGTCTCCATTGTGTGAAATTTATGTTAGAAAATTTAATTTGTGAACAGGTGTCATAGCTTAGATGGCATTAGCTGCATTCCAAACTAACTAACAATTGAGGTATTTATAGCCACGGCAAGCTTGCTGCCATACATTAACAACAAACAAATATCAATATTTAGTTAAATATGCAATAAGACATGTTTTGTAAATGCCCATAAGGACTCTCTCTCTCTCTCTCTCTCTCTCTCTCTCTCTCTCTCTCTCTCTCTCTCTCTCTCTCTATATATATATATATATATATATATATATAAGATTTTCAAATGTTTTGAGTTGGTCTAAAGATAATACAGTTTTTTTATAGGTGAAGACAATATTGGGTTTCTGTGACAACACAATATTCGTATATAAAATTGAAAATGTGAACTCTGTGCAAAATTGCGTCAATAAATAATTCATTTTTCACATATTCCTTCTGCTATCTGTGTTGGGGAAAGGATGAAGAGGCTGTTTGTAAATGGAATTTAAGGACTGACTGATCAGAATTCTGCTGCGGACTCAATCAGATCAAAGCAGCAATGTGTTGTATGAAGTGGCAGTCAGAGCAAATTGATTCCAGTGGGTGTGTGTTTGTGTGCATGTGCACGTTTCACAATATGGTCTTCAACTCGCAGCGACCCGGTTAGATGACAGCGCAGTGAAGACCGCGGACGTTCAGCGAGGGGTTGAATGGAGTGTACGCCCTGATTGCAGTCACATGACCCCTCACATTACAAGCACAGTTGTCAGAATCAAGGCCGCACCCGGTGGGGTGAAGGGCGCCGTCACGGAGGAGTTAATCATGTTCCAGCTTTTTGGAAGTAATGAAAAATCTCAGGGACTAAATAATAACAGTACTTCTGGTCATGATGACAGATCTTACCTCTGATGTTTCAGACAATGAAAGTTTGTATATTTGTCTTTCGTAGACCACTTTTTTTTTTTGCACTCCCCCTTCCCCAAGTGTTTTACATCTTGCATTGTGCAAGTAAAGTGTAGATGCACTGTGACAAATTAAATAAACTGATTAGAGATGCATTGAAATAATTTGTCCATTGGCAAATATCGTTTAATCCATCAGTTTCTGGTGGATTTGGGTCTCTGATGGACAGATAACATCACCTTTCCACTGGCAAAACAAAGAGCCACATTCATCTGAATTATTTTCCCAGTTTCAAGACAAATGTGGCTGCAATCTGGCGAGCTCGAGGATCATGATCACTGTCATATGTGACAGATTATGGAAGCATATGTCCTCTACAGCTCCCTTTCACATTTGTTAAATATGTTCTCTGCCAGCTGATGTTTGGGGAATCCATCATAAAGTTTTGTGCATGCTCAAAACTTTGAATTGACATCAGACGGAGAGCTTCCCTTGTGGTTGCACGTTTGTTTACCATTTTGTCATCTACTTGTTTCTTAGGTTGCCAGTGGATTTCCAGTAGATGTTACTTTGTGCATTATCTGTTTGTCTTCTGTTCACATCTGTAAGCATTGCGTGCCCACATTCGGTGCTCGTCTGCTCATTCCATCAGACCAGTGGATTAGGTGATTTTTGCCACCAGTCAAATTAGGTCATTCCTTTTAAAATCAGTCTGTCACAGTGTGAATACAGCTTTACTAAAACTTCTTCTATGCACACCAAAGGTTTATTTCACTCACACTTTCTTCAAAAATCTAAACTGTAACTAAGTATGTTTTAATACACTTTAGAATTCCCATTGCTCACAAAAGAGGCAGCTAACACTAACATTTGCCCGTTAGCTTCACATTATGTAATCCTACCAAGTTTTAATGCTAGCTTGTACATGTGGGAGTGGTATTTGCTCTTGAATTCCAAATTTAAGTAATTATTTGTTTGCATTTGATTACAAATTAGCAGCAGGACTGGCATCTCGTTTGTACCAACATGAAGCTGGACGATGGAAAAATGATCCCACACAATGGCCAGATGTCCAATATCCTGATATTTTTCCAACCTCATTACACACCAGGTATTTTTGTATTTTATATAATTGATGTCACGTATGCGTTATGAATTGTTGGTCTGTTCGAGGAGGAACCAGCTGCTGCTTATTTTCCCCAAAGTAACGCATGATCGATGTGACGCATAATCCTCTTGGTGTGTCGTGATGGATTTTAATTTTCTTTCTGGCTTTGTTGGTACAACCCACTGCCTCGCATTGGCGAAGCATTAAAAAAAAAAAAAAAAGGTGAAAATGAAAAACTTGCATCAACTTCATTGTCCGCGATGGATTGTTTACACACCAGCCGGCGTTGCTAAGCATTTTGCTAAGAGCTCACAGACAGAGTGCCCGGATGTGCCACTGAGTCAGTATATTCAGTATGTGGGTAAAAGGCATTGTCATGGCAACTATTTAACTTTGAGGGGGGTCAGAGGTCAGAGAGTAACAATGTTAATGGACCATTTCTTCACAGTAATCAGTAAAGACGTGGCTGTAAATCCTTCCTGTTTCATAAAACAGAATTTTACTTAAACGCAACACCATAAAAATAAACAGTTCCTACACTGACCCTTGAACGCATCATTGGCGTATAAAATATGAGCTAACTTTCTGAAGTTCTCACTTGAGGCTTGAACCCTTTGCAGTGGAAGCACTTACTGAGGATTTTAAGAGGTCGCAAGCTGTCACATGTACCTGATATAACACGTCATTATCCTTTTGGATTGATGTCGACTGCTGGCTTTAGTTAAGTTCAGCTGCACAAAGCTTCAGACAGCACGGAGGTTTGTTTTCCGTTCTTATCAGAGGAGACATTTTCCGCTGTGCAATGCTGGGAGACTGTCAATAAAAGTCACTCAGCACACATTACACAAACATTTTGTGGAAAAAAATAAAAAAGCATCTTTGGGCCTTCTTCCATTTTTGAACTCATCTCCTCCAACAGTACATCCGCCCACACCCGTCGCTATGGGCGGGCCCTAGGGGGCAGTGCCCGCCCACTGATATGCTTGGGCCCGCCCCGGCCCGCCCACCCAAGCCAGATCACAGTCACAGATCTCAAATAAATAAATAGATAAATAAAATCCTAATTTGATTTTATTGTACTTGCTTTGGGTTAAAACGGCCAGTGTTGCATAATCACTAAGACATTAAATATATTAAAACCATGTGAGTTTGTTGGAAAGTTTGTCTACGTATGTAATCACGTCAGTGTTGCCCAGCAACAATCAGTTACCGTGTTTATGGGGGAAACGAAGTGTGAGTTTTTGCCAGCAGACAGCAGCTAGTTTTTGTGCTTTCCTAAATGTGGATATACGTAACTGGTTTAAAACCCCAACATCGGTAACTTCGGATAAACCAACACATGATGTCGTTGGCAAAGAAATCCCTGGACCCATTTCTACCTCCGTGGATCCTGTACTGACACAGGGTGGACGAAAGAGAGGACAGCGCTGGCACTCTACTCAAGTAGGTCCAATTTTTTTATTGTGTGTGTGTGTGTGTGTGTGTGTGTGTGTGTGTGTGTGTGTGTGTGTGTGTGTGTGTGTGTGTGTGTGTGTGTGTGTGTGTGTCAGAGGCGATTGCTCTAAGACTGCAAGGGAAGCTCAGCTTCTCCTAAATTGTCAAAAAATAAGTGATTAAATATATACTGTAACAGACTTTCTGATGTCTTTGCTTTATTTATTTCCTTTATTTACTGTGAAGCTGCACAGGGTTAATGTTGGCACTGTTGTGTTGCCGTAGGCGGAAGGCGAGGAGCGAAGGGCTCCCGCTTTTGGTGTGTGTACGAGAACGCGCAATAAAGAGGAGCCACGTTATGGCGCTCGAACGGTCCACAGTGGTCCCGTCTCCCTCTTTCTTTTAATACTGTCAAGAGCCCACAAAGGAGCCACTATATTGGTGGCAGCGGTGGCCGCTTGTGCAGGTTGTTGCATGTGTTGGCGTTCGTGCTGAACAGTTATTTTGAGTTTTGACCCTGTTAGCTAGTGCCTCAGTTTAGCTAGCCTGCTAACGAGCTCAGTGCTTCTGCGACATGTGGTTTGGGGACGAGGACCCGTCGAAGCCTTATACGGCGTGGACCACCAGGAGCTCACTTGGTGGTGAAGTTAGAGTGGACCTGCCTGCTCCTTTCGCTGGTGATGGGAGCCAGAGCTTTCACAGCTGGGTGCGGCAGCTGGAGGTAGCCATCGGGGCGACATCTGTCAGCAGAGACTGTAATGATGAATTGGCGCGCATTCTGCCTACTCGCCTCTGCAAGTCGGCCTTTCTGCTGTGGGACAGTTTTCCTGACGCGGTGAAGAGAGATTATTCTGCTGTTAAAGATAAGCTCGGGTCAGCGTTTGGGCAGAGACAGCTCTTGGACCGCTTCAGAGACAGCCTTTCTGCTCGAGTGCGTGTTCCGGGGGAGAGCCTGGAGGTATATGCAGCGGACGTGAGCCGCCTGGTAGCGGAAGCATTCCCAGACTACGGCAGCAATGCACGGCGAGAAGAGAAATTTTGGCGTTTCTTAGCCGGCCTGGATCCAGCGTTGAAAGCTAAGTGCCTGGAGCAGGGCGCAACAGACGTTGATGAGGCTCTGACTGTGGCCGAGCGCTGTGAGAATGCCAGGGCGGCACTACAGAGAGACAGTGGGAGTTCAAGCACAGGTGTTTACCTGGGTCAGAGTGCAACTGTCCAGTCTGTGTCTGTGACGGATGGCCTTCAGAGGGCCGTGGAGACGTTAAATGAGGACATGTGTGCAATGAGAATGGAAATGAGGGAGTTGTACGGGGAGAATCAGAGACTGAGAGCCAGAGATGCCAACAGGACAGATCGTGGTCCTCGCTCTTCATCTGGGGGGCGCTGTAGCTGTGCCTGTGGGGAGTCCGGATGTCAATCCAGAGGGTCTGAGGACAGATGCGTGGGACGCTCTCCCAACCGCCCGCCTCACGATTATCCTCGCGACAGAGTTTTTTCTCCAACAGCCAGGCCATCCTGGGGCAGGAGTCCCAGTCCTGGTTGGAGGTTTCGCAGAGAAGAGGAGCCAAGGAGACGCGGTGTGCGTTTCTTTCCACAACAAGCATCTGTGAAAGGCGGTCACCAGGGAAACGGACAGTAGCTGGGGTTGAGGCCTGGACGCCAGCCGCTCAGACCGAGGGCCCTGTACGGCATGACATGACTGAGGACGTGACTGAGAGCACCACTACTGTGGACAGTTGTGATCATCCCACGTCCTACGTCAGGGGTGTGGTGGAGAGCTGCGAGATCCCTATTTTAATCGACTCGGGAGCTAATGTCTCATTGATCAGTGCAGATTTTTGAATGTCGGTCCCCGCTTTGAGGAACCGGCCTTTGAAAAAGAACTATGTTAGTTCTCGGGCAGTTAATGGGCAAATGTTGGATACGCTGGGGTCTATTGAAGTGACATTCCGATTGGGTCCGACCTACTGGCAGCATAACTTTTATGTACTGAGGGAGTCGACTCAGAGTGTTCTACTGGGGCTTGATTTTTTGACTAGGAACCGTGCATTGCTGGACCTGGGGCAAGGGGTACTGCAATTAGGGGATGTCGTGGTGCCACTGCTGCGAGGGGGGGAGCTCACCCCCAACTGTTGTAACGTGACAGTGGCGAATGTTGTGACTATACCCCCCTTAAGTGAGGCCCTAGTGCCAGTAACGATTGGTTCTCTTGGTGGGGCTATGTTGCCTACTAAGGATTTTGAAGGGTATCTGGAACCCAACGCCCCAGAGTCAACAGGGCTTGTGGTAGCTCACTCTGTGAATAGTGTGAAAGATGGGGTCACGGTAGCACGTGTTCTCAATCCATCTGGGGGAGCTGTGGAAGTGAAGCGGGGGCTGCACCTGGGTCAGTTCCACTCGGTGGAGAGAGATGACCTGGTAGCCCTCCCCGATATTGCTAATGTTGGGGGCACCTCATCTCCGCTAATGGGCAGCACCTTCATCTTAGATGAGTCACCCATTACCATGCAGCAGAAGGAGGAGCTCTCAGGGCTCCTTCTGAGGTTTTCAGATGTTTTCAACCTGTCGGACAGGAACACAAGCAAGTGCAGATTGGTATCGCATCACATTAGAACCGGTGACCATCCCCCCATTAAACAGCGGCCCTATCGCACATCTCCCAAGAAAAGGGCTGAGATTGAGCGTCAAGTAGCTAGCCTGCTGGCAGACGGAGTGGTAGAGGAGAGTGGCAGTCCCTGGGCATCCCCGATGGTGTTAGTGAGGAAGAAAGGGGGACAGTGGAGATTTTGTATCGATTACCGTCGCCTTAATGCGGTGACGATTAAAGATTCACACCCTCTACCACGTGTAGATGACAGCCTTGATTTGTTAGCAGGCTCGGCCTGGTTCAGCACACTTGACTTTTCTAATGGTTACTGGCAAGTTGAGGTAGCTGAGGAGGACCGGGAGAAGACAGCCTTTACAACCGGTAGGGGCCTCTACCAGTGGCGGGCCATGCCGATGGGTTTGTCAAACTCTCCGGCCACCTTCCAGCGGATGATGGAGCTTGTTCTGAGGGGTTTGCCCTGGCACATTTGCATAGTATATCTGGACGATATACTGATTTACAGCCGCTCCTTTGGTGATCATCTCCTCCACATCGAGGAGGTTCTGTCCAGGATACAGGAGGCCGGGCTGAAATTGAATCCAAGCAAATGCCATTTCGCGAGGGATCATGTGGTTTTTTTGGGCCACGTGGTTTCTCGGCAGGGGCTCCAACCGGATCCCCGTAACACGGACAAGGTGAGGGCCTGACCCACTCCACGTACCTCGGCGGAGGTGAGAGCATTTGTGGGCCTATGTTCGTATTACAGGAGGTTTGTGAAGGACTTCTCAAAACATGCGGCCCCACTGAATTACCTGGTGGGTAAGAATGTGCCTTTTGAATGGACAACTGAGTGTGAGGAGGCCTTTTCCTACTTTAAGCGGGTCCTGACCTCCTCTCCTGTGGTAACACTGGCAAATTTCGCACTCCCCTTTAAAGTCTACACCGATGCCTCCAGTGAGGCAGTGGGTGCGGTGTTGGCACAGGATGAGGGGGGGGTCGAGAGAGTAGTGGCATATGCCAGTCAGTCCCTCACAAAAATGCAGAGGAGGTGGTCCACTTTTGATAGAGAACTGTGGGCAGTCGTGTGGGCCGTGCGTGAGTTCAAACACTATGTGGGGCTTTCCACTTTCTCTATCATAACTGACCATCGTCCGCTGTTGGGCATCAGGAACATGGCTATGGACAGTGACCCAACGGGTCGTAGGAGTAGGTGGATTTTAGAGCTGGACCCGTTTAACTGGGTCATGATTCACAAGGCTGGTGTCCAGCACAACAACGCGGATGCACTGTCGCGCCGACCGGCTTCTCCCCCCCGAGGGCACCCAGATGGGCCGGCTGGGGAGCTCGCGGTCGCCTCCATGGCAGAGTCGGGCTGCTCATCGTCTCTCGGGGTGTCCAATGCAGGTCCGGAGGCTGCCTACTCCCTGTTGGGGAGCGACTCTGAGCTCCGGGCCCGGCAACAGGAGGACCCAGATATTAGCACTATAGTGGGGTTGTTGGAACGGAACGCGGCTAAACTGCCTCGTCGGCTAATCAAGGGGTCCTCTGCCAAACTGAGGAAACTTGGAACAGATTTCAGCCGCCTAGCAATGGTAGGTGGACTGCTGTGTTGGACTGTGCGGCCGACAGCATCTGGGGAAGACCAAATTCAGGTGGTGGTCCCCTCATCTATGGTGCCGGAGCTCCTGCGACAATTACATGGGGAGCCTACGGCGGCCCATTTCTCGGCGGAGCGAGTGTGGGAGACGGCCCGATGGTCTTACTATTGGCCCTTCATGTTGAGAGACATCAGACGCTGGTGTGAGCAGTGTGAGGCCTGCCAGACCCGCCGGTGCCCCGTTCCCAGACTGAGAGCACCTATGGGGGGGTCTCAGGCGGCCCGTCCACTACAGAGGGTGGCGGCGGACATTTTGGAGTTACCTTTGACCTCCAGGGGGAACAGATACGTTCTAGTGGTGGAGGATTACTTCTCCAAATTTGTCAATCTGTACGCCCTGCCAAATCAGACAGCGCAGATGGTGGCTCACTGCCTGTTTGAGGATTATGTGTTGGTGCATGGGGTCCCCGAAGTCCTTCACAGTGATCAGGGCCGCCAGTTTGAGGCAGAAGTGATTCAGAGCCTGTGTCAGCGGTTGGGCATGAAGAAAACATGCACCACAGCATACAACCCCAAATCTGATGGCATGGTGGAACGTCATAACAGGACTCTGATTGATCAACTGGCTAAAATGCTGCTGTCGCATGGGGGTGAATGGGACTCGTATGTGAAGCAAGTGGCTTTTGCCTACAACACTTCTAAGCATTCCAGTACCCAGTTCACCCCCTACTTTCTCATGCACGGGCGTGAAGCGCGGGTTCCAGCTGACATGCATGTACCATCAGGTATTCGGGACCGCGGGGGTGCGGGGACGCAGGCGGAGTATGTGTCGTCTATGGCAGAGAGGTTGAAGTCCGCATTTGGCTTGGCTCGGCTCAATTTGGCAGAATCTCATGATTGGCAGAAACTGTACTACGACGAAAGTGGCTGTCACCGCGCCTATGGTGTGGGTGCACTGGTGTGGCTGAATAATCCCACTGAAAACCGCACCAAGTTGGCGCCACACTGGAAAGGCCCCTATCAGATTGCTCAGGTGTTAGCTTCAGGTGGGGAAGATGCCCTGACATATCGCATTGTTAACCCTCTGGACTCGATGGAACGAGCCCAGGTTGTTCACCATGACAGACTCAAGCCATACACTCTGCCGCTGCCGACGCATACGCCTCCTGCTGCTCCTCTGGCCTGCAGTCCCATCCGGCCAATCGTCAAGGCCCTGGAGGTGGGGGGTCAGTCTCAGGCTGCGAGTGGAGATTACGGACTCTGGGGGGATTTGGGGGCATCGGTGCCCACTCGATCTCGTGGGGGAAGAGAGGTACGACCTCCGGCGCACCTCAAAGACTTTATTAGGTTTTAAGTCCAGTGCAGCACATTTGTTATGATTTTACGGTGATTGGTGGATGCTAATTACATCCAATTATTCAGGAGTCTGTTATACTGTTTTTTTTTTGTTGTTGTTGAGGTTATTGTTTATTATGATGTATGTGCTTTGTTTACAGTGGTACCAGAAACGAGGACGTTTCGTGTTGAGGGGGGGACATGTGTAACAGACTTTCTGATGTCTTTGCTTTATTTATTTCCTTTATTTACTGTGAAGCTGCACAGGGTTAATGTTGGCACTGTTGTGTTGCCGTAGGCGGAAGGCGAGGAGCGAAGGGCTCCCGCTTTTGGTGTGTGTACGAGAACGCGCAATAAAGAGGAGCCACGTTATGGCGCTCGAACGGTCCACATAAATGCTGGGCTTTGTCCCGCCCGTGTCTATGGGGCAGTGGGCTGGCCCGGCCGCTCAGCTTCTGCATGATGATTGGATGATCTGTCTGAGGCTGAATCCCTTTTTGCTTGACAGCGAAATGAGCGAATCAGCGATCTTTTGGTGTAAACATCCGTGGGAGCATTTTTTAATTTTCATTCTGTTCTGAGTTGAACCGGAGACTTTCCCTCTTAGGGGTATTTTCTTTGTTAAAAACGACTAGCGACAAATCGAGCTTCTATTTCTGGTGTTTTTTTTTTTTTGTAGCAGCTTGTGTTTGGAGACTGACTTCTATCACTCTTTCTGTCCCTACCGAGCAGCGGGTGCTGCTGAGCTCCTCCACCGTCACAAAGCACTCACAGGCGGATACACTTCACACTAGCCTCGCCAGTCCCAGCTAGCGAGCTGCACATAATGGCAGACAATTTGAATGTTGTGTACCGGATTTTGGTGAAGCCGTTTGATAGTCTTCCTTACGAAGAAAAACTTAGAGTTAAACAGCGGGGGAGAGCAACTCCTCAGATTAATTTGGTGCAAAGGTGGGGAAAAGTAACAGGTCTTTTCAGCTGTCCTGGTATGACAAAGTGAGCTGGCAGACTGGAAGTGCTGTAACAAATAAAATGTACTGTTTCTTGAAAAGGAACGGAGGGTAGAATTTACGTATAAATAAACCGGCACATTTTATGATGTAGGCCGAAACTGAGCTTCCCCTCCTTGAAGGACCAGCATCCACCACAGGTGTGTGTGTGTTGCAATTGATACTATTGCGACTGCGACCCCTCTGTTGGTTACTTTGAAATGCACCCGCCGTGGTGTTATTTTGTTTGTTTAGTTCGAGATGCTGCGTGTGATCTAATACGTTATTTGTACTTATGTGTGTGCGTGCGCGCGCGCGTGCGAACATGTGCGCGCGTGTTTGTTTGTGTGTGTGTGTGTGTGTGAGTGAGAGAGAGAGAGAGCTGGTCCGGTCATGGTTAATGTGATGATTATTGTGAGGGATTAGGGCTGCGTGAATAGTGAAAATAAGCAAAAATAAGCTATTAATAGTGGTGCCCACCTGGTGGATTTCATAAGCCCCCCTTAAGACTGAGATCTGGCGACGGGACTGCATCCGCCTAACCCCGTCGTAATGACGGAGGCTGTGGTGTGACGTGCTGGTGCCACACCAGCTGTTCTGGAGGATTGGAACACAACTGTTGAAATCGCATCGTGCACAACTTCTCTGAGCCCGCATGGTTTCATCATTTCATAGTGCAAAAGCACAAGTTCAAACATGTACACACTCCCCTCGATGCACCACAAACAGGTATCTTTGGTACTCTGTAGCACTGACAAAATACTTCAGTTCACCCTTTTAATGCAAATCTTAAAATGCTGTTCACTTTCTGTATATTATATTGTCACTTGATATTTAATTAATTATAGTATAATTTGCACCAGAGCATAAGTCACACCTGTTAAAAAAGGCCTCTTGAAAAAGGAAATACCAATATATATGTTGCAATGGCGTATAATTCGTACCTTTTTTCTGTATCATCACTTCTTTAATTTGGGATTTTTGTGCATTGTTGTACTGTGCTTCTTATTATTGGCATTTATTCTTTTATTATTAGAGTTTATTTTATTGTGTGCTTTGGTTCCTGTTAACATTTTATATAGTTACTATTATAATTATTATGAATACACAATGTGATTTTTCTATATATATGTTGCACCTGAGTAGAAGATGCAAGGCTTCCAGAACTAGAAGAAAAAAACACCACAATACTCCAGAAAATAAACAATAATGGATACATTATCCTGTTGTCTATATTGTATTATCTTATTATCGTTTAACTTTAAAAACAGTTTTTTATTGTTGTTTTTATCTACCATTTATAGCTTCATACTTTTGGAGTTTCATGTCAAAGCTGCTGAAAGTCCCTAAATTATGTCTGTGTATGTCAAAACTCGCAAAAACTGCAAAAACTGGACGTGAAGCAGCTACATTTTTAATGAACTCTATTTCACTATTCCCCACAAATGGTAATGCATCGAACCTATACTATGTGATGTGCTCGACAATAAACAAGAAAATAAATAAGTATTGCAGCAATAGTATAACTAGCTAAGTAGTGTGGATGACAACTTCACAGGCTCCATGGAAATGCAGAGAATCAGTGTATGTCAAAAACCATGGTGGGTAAAAACTTGACAGAATATCTCTTGAGATTCCTCCAAATTAAAAAGAAAGCTTGAATGGTCATGTGACCAAAGTCTCTTTATTGAGATGAGTCGTAGCTAGGCAACAGTACGTGTGTGCATGAAGACACTAAGGGCAATGGCAGGTATGCTGAAGTATGACATCAATAAGAAGTTCTTGGTAAACTACACAGAGCATTGCCTGATGGAAAGCTGAACTTTGACACCACTATTATTTACCTTGATCTCTGTGATCTTCACTGACCTTTGGCTGGCCTTGCCAGGGCAGTACGAATTCCAACCACATGGGTGGATTTGAAGTTTTGGCCTTAAAGTTAAATTTCTTGTCCTTGAGCTCAGCGACCTTGACCTTTGCCATAACAAACTTTTTTCCAGGCAGTTCTGGGGTTGACCATCTACATGCCAAGAATGGTAGAAGACTAAGAAACACAGTAACAAACATGAGCTTACTTCGGCAAATGTCATAACATCTGAGCAAATTTTGAACAGTTCTCGGGGCTTACCCCAATTCCATATTTTGCCACATCTGCCACACCATGGAACTGGATAGCAATCACTCAGGCAGACAACAGGTCCACATGGTTCCCACACATCCTGGAAAACCTGAAAATTTAGAGAGTAGTTTTCCAGTGATGGAAACGACCTGGAAATTGAACTCTGGGTTCATCGTCACCTCTCAAATTAAATATCTATCTGCCACAGTCAAGTACAACTTGGGCATGTCCTTGTCCTTCTCCAGCTGTAGAGGTCCTCTGCTTGCTGGATCATGCCCACACAAGTGCGCCACATGGCCAAAGTGTTCTTACTGATGTTCCTTCATCTCAGCTTCTCTAAGTAAATGCACAAAGTTCATACAAAGTCATTCCAGCAATACTCAGAGATCCTCCAAAGAGACCTGGTCCAAAAGACATCTAGTCATCACCTTCAGGTGCTAGTTAACATCCAAGTCTCACAACCACACATTAAGACAAGAACCATCAAGACCCTTTGGATCTGGACCTTTGTTCTCCTGGAAAAGTGTCACCAAACAGCTTTGTCGTGGAACTTCATGACTCCATACACTCTCCCCAAGAGTCTACTGACCTCAAATCTGGAATCTACCTCCACATTTGTGCTTAGATTGGTGCAAATAAGAGCAAAAATGAAATTTGATGTTTAACCCCAGCAAACTTGAGCTTTGCTAAAAGAAACCCTTCAAAGACAATGCCCTGGTCAACCTTCATCCACATGCAAAACTTTGGTGGAATCATCCAAAGTGAAAGACTGCTCAAATTACATTATGATGTGAAGGAAATAAATGTGTTAAACTATACTTCACTGGTGCTGTGAAGCAATTATCCTTATTTTCTTTATGAGTTTTAGCTCAACAAACAGAAAGAATGTGAAAATAATGAGTGTAACTTCAGCGACAAAGTCTGTCTCGCTTCACATTTATAAACCACTGTGGAGTTGTTGCATTTCTGTCATCTTCTGTTAAGATTTTGAAGTCAGCCTGAGGTGTTTCCAGGCACCCAAACAAAGTCTTCCCACAGGGAGCCGAACAACACTGACAGAATTAGTATTTCATTATAGATCTGTGGTTAAAAAAAAAAAAAAAAGAACTCTGGAAAGAGAATGAGAATCCAGCAGGTGTTGTATAATAAATGAACCCTCTCAGCAAAGTAAAGCGCGTATCTTCACCGTGGCGCTTTTCTTTAACACGTATGTCAGCTATGGTCACTGTGGTCTGAGTAACACGTGTAAAACTCTGCACGGCGGAGACAAGCGCAAAGCTAATCTGACAAACGCTGACTTCAGCTAAATGGGAGAAGTGCACATTTTGTTTTCACGCCTCGTGAGGCGTGAAAACAAAATATAGTTTTGATTCGATTTTCCCATCAGCACACACGCCTTTCTGGCATTTTACCTTTGGGGGTGCGAGCATCTGACATTTTCTCACAGTCAGCGACAGGCATGAATGCTAATCATTTCTACGCTAGCTGTGCTACATTTTCAGTGTCTGCACAAAAAAAAGACAGATGGATTTGAATTAAATAAAAGTCACTTTTGTCTCTCTGTTCATATTTAAGGAAACATTCTCTTGTGCAGAGGATTGTTTTAATGATTTTACATCGGCCTGTCATCTGATCGACGGCCTGTAGCACGCTAATGTAACCAAGTTTGCCGTTTTTATTTATTTGTGTGTACGTGCGTGTCAGAAAAATGGTGTGCAGGCTTATAAAGGGTCTACATGGCAGCTTCATAACTCAACCAATTCCACAGCGAGTGGTTATGCTGTGATATTGTGTTTCAAATATGACAAATCGCTAACGCGCAGCTCGCTAATTGTCCCTTGAGCCTGGAATACAAGCTCTTACTTTGAGTTAATTTTCACCCACAGGGAACGCACAAATCTACTGAAGTGAGCCGAGACAACATGCATAGGGTTTGGAATGCTGTTATTAAAAGCAAATCCCGAACAGATTACTAATCACCTGAAAACATATTTTAAACTGGAATACTCAGGGGAGCCAATGCGTTTGATAAATTTAATGCGCCGCATTAAGTTTGGAGGCGCTGGCCAACAAGAAGTCATTGAAGTTGGGGGTCAGCTGAAGTTTCGTCTAATTTGCACTCTCATTTGAGTCATCTAAAGTGCCAATTAACGGTTACCCAGAGGGAGCTGCCTCAGAGGAACAAGGAACACTTGTCTTAAATAGTTTATTCAAACAAAGACACCTCATCTGAATAGAACCCCACAGGCGGAGCACTTTGATAAACATGAACACTGTCAATTTTTGTTCAGAGGTTGGGGAAATTTAACAACTGTGTCAGTTAGTTAAGAGTGTTGCCAGATATTGATGGAAGCACATCCAAGAAGGAGACATCCAGGCTGTGCAAACTCATCAGGTGAGCTGGCTCTGTGGTTGGCATGAAGCTGGACTCTCTGGTGTTGGTGGCAAAGAAGAGAACACTGGACAAACTGCTGGACATTATGGACGATGTTAGTCACCCTCTGCACACCGTCATCAGCAACCAGAAGAGCCTCTTCAGCCACAGACTGCTCCTTCCCAAGTGCAGGACCAACAGACTGAAAAACTCCTTTGTCCCTCAGGACATCAGACTGTACAACTCCTCACTCGGGGAGGAGGAGCAACAGGAAGACAGAGGACGGGAATGAGAAAAACAGTATAGCCAGTAGAGGTGGGCGGATCGATCCTAATATTGATAATATCGATACCAATGCTGGTATTGATATTGAATGATCCGTGTGTAAAAAGATCAGTACTCAAGCTTTTTTTCTCTCCTGCATGCACTGACTTCTGCGCACGCAGATTCATCAAAGTCTACTCTCTGTCTGTAAGAGCAGCACTGTGCTGTGTCACACAACATGGAGCAGCGCACCCTTGTATTGTGGTTTGTCAGCCCTCTACCTCAGGAGATTTTGTTTTAAGTTGTGTGATTTTTTTTTTTTAACAAAAATGTTAATTGTGATAATAAAGTATTTTGTTGTCACATACAATGTTTGGTGAAATTCTATCTTAGGTCTTTTGGATCATTTGGATCTATGAAGCTTAAATATGAAAAAGTATCGGTATCGGCGATACTGGGCCTGTATCTACTTGGTATTGGGTCAATACCAAAATTCCCGGTATCGCCCACCTCTAGAACCAGTATTGATCAGTATGTCTGGTATTTATATTATGTATTTATATTTATATTTGCAAACTGTTTTTATTTTTACTTTTGATAATCTGTGTGCTGCTATACAATGCTGCTGGAACCTCAGTTTCCTTGAGGGAGTCTAACCAAGGGATCAATAAAGTTCTGTCTAATCTAAACTAGTCTATCTCTGTGAACACCAAACGACAAACCTCCGAAGGTGAAATATGAAACCAACGAGGACGTGCCAGAAGCTGCCATTCTGAGGGCTGGCTCTAAAAACTAGTTAATGCCCATAGAATGCCATTTTAAAATCTCCAGTTTTACAACAAGAAATTTTTATTTTTGGTGAATGTTATTTTTTCCATATATATATATGTGTGTGTGTGTGTGTAAGTATATAACTAGTCAAAAGTTTAAACACACTTACCCAGTGTACAACTTTGTCCATTTTGTACAGTTGCACAAATTAGTGATTCAGAAAGCAAAACCAGTCAAATATGAAGCTCGGGAACGCCACCCAAGAAGAAACACTTGTCAAGAGAATAAAATTAGCACACTGAAACGTAAATAAATCAACAAATATAATAATAAAAAAGAAACATCCAGCAGCTACCAATGTCAGGTTGAAGAAACTACTTACATAGTCATTAAGTGCAGCAAACTGAAGTGAGAGCAACTCCAAATGAAAGGCATCAGACGGCTCATACGTTCCCTGCTCGCGCTACACACCATAATAAAAATACACAATTAATACATATGTCTGTAATTGTGTTTTGGACTATGTATAACTTCATCATATGACTCGTGTGACTTCATTCATTCATTTTCTGTACTTGTTTATTCCAGTAAAGGGTTATGGGGGCGCTGGGAGCCTGTCCCAGCAGGTGGACCCTCGACAGGCTGCAGGGCCACAGATCCAGAGTCAGTTTTCACTGGGGGGCACCAGAGCAGATCCAAGGTGGATCTACATGTTGATTTGGCACAGGTTTTACCGTCCTACCTACCCACGTTGATGCCCCTCCACTTTACATGGAGAAAAGTCGTAGGGGTGAGGTTTGAACCGAGAAGCTTCTGCATTTAAACCAAGCACACTGACCACCACCCCTGGTGTAGGCAGTCAGTTTAAAGTGTCTAATTCACTGTACCCACATGTTTTTGGAACTGCGAGGAAGCCAGAGCACCTGGAGTGAACCCATGCAAACCCCACACAGAAAGGACCAGGTGGGAAGTGAACCCAAGACCTTCTTGCTGTGAGGCAACAGTGCTAGCATGGTCCCACCATGCTATTCTCATTCATACCCATCAATCACAAATATTTTGCTGATCAGTCTATGCATCCATCTATACTGATCAGCTGGAGATCTACATCCACCCAGTATATAGACTGGATGGATGTAGATCATCCATCCAGTCTGCTTGTTTAACATGTTTATTAAAGTGATATTTTCCTTGAACTTTGAAAAAAGTTGTTGAGATACACACAAAAAAGTGTTTTTCAGACCATGTTCTCATTGACTTTGACCTTTTCCAAACTATTCTAAAATGGAATGTCTAACCATGTAATATTCATAACAAGTTTGTTCCATAGACACTTTTTGTTTGCTGAAATATCCAAACAAAAGGTCTTTTTTGGACCATGTTTTACTTGACCTTTGACTTAACTATTTCAAACTCCAATTACCACTAGATACACTCAACAAAAATATAAACGCAACACTTTTGGTTTTGCTCCCATTTTGTATGAGATGAACTCAAAGATCTAAAACTTTTTCCACATACAGAATATCACCATTTCCCTCAAATATTGTTCACAAACCAGTCTAAATCTGTGATAGTGAGCACTTCTCCTTTGCTGAGAAAATCCATCCCACCTCACAGGTGTGCCATATCAAGATGCTGATAAGACACCATGATTAGTGCACAGGTGTGCCTTAGACTGTCCATAATAAAAGGCCACGCTGAAAGGTGCAGTTTTGTTTTATTGGGGGGGATACCAGTCAGTATCTGGTGTGACCACCATTTGCCTCATGCAGTGCAACACATCTCCTTCGCATAGAGTTGATCAGGTTGTCAATTGTGGCCTGTGGAGTGTTGGTCCACTCCTCTTCAATGGCTGTGCGAAGTTGCTGGATATTGGCAGGAACTGGTACACGCTGTCATATACGCCGGTCCAGAGCATCCCAAACATGCTCAATGGGTGACATGTCCGGTGAGTATGCCGGCCATGCAAGAACTGGGACATTTTCAGCTTCCAAGAATTGTGTACAGATCCTTGCAACATGGGGCCGTGCATTATCCTGCTGCAACATGAGGTGATGTTCTTGGATGTATGGCACAACAATGGGCCTCAGGATCTCGTCACGGTATCTCTGTGCATTCAAAATGCCATCAATAAAATGCACCTGTGTTCTTCATCCATAACAGACGCCTGCCCATACCATAACCCCACTGCCACCATGGGCGACTCGATCCACAACACTGACATCAGAAAACCGCTCACCCACACGACGCCACACATGCTGTCTGCCATCTGCCCTGAACAGTGTGAACCGGGATTCATCCGTGAAGAGAACACCTCTCCAATGTGCCCAACGCCAGCGAATGTGAGCATTTGCTCACTCAAGTCGGTTCCGACGACGAACTGGAGTCAGGTCGAGACCCCGATGAGGACGACGAGCATGCAGATGAGCTTCCCTGAGACGGTTTCTGACAGTTTGTGCAGAAATTCTTTGGTTATGCAAACCGATTGTTTCAGTAGCTGTCCGAGTGGCTGGTCTCAGACGATCTTGGAGGTGAACATGCTGGATGTGGAGGTCCTGGGCTGGTGTGGTTACACGTGGTCTGCAGTTGTGAGGCTGGTTGGATGTACTGCCAAATTCTCTGAAACACCTTTGGAGACGGCTTATGGTAGAGAAATGAACATTCAATACACGAGCAACAGCTCTGGTTGACATTCCTGCTGTCAGCCTGCCAATTGTACGCTCCCTCAAATCTTGCGACATCTGTGGCATTGTGCTGTGTGATAAAACTGCACCTTTCAGAGTGGCCTTTTATTGTGGGCAGTCTAAGGCACACCTGTGCACTAATCATGGTGTCTAATCAGCATCTTGATATGGCACACCTGTGAGGTGGGATGGATTTTCTCAGCAAAGGAGAAGTGCTCACTATCACAGATTTAGACTGGTTTGTGAACAATATTTGAGGGAAATGGTGATATTGTGTATGTGGAAAAAGTTTTAGATCTTTGAGTTCATCTCATACAAAATGGGAGCAAAACCAAAAGTGTGGCATTTATATTTTTGTTGAGTGTATTTAGCTAAGATACCTAATCAGTGAATTTTTTTTATTTTTTATCTTTTTTATAATTGTAGCAACTTAGCAAGCTAGCTGGGCTAGACGTCACTGTGTTACATTGTCAAGTCAGCTAGTGTGGCTAGCTTGAGCATAGAAACCTCAACACTGTTGTGCTAAAAATACCGGAAAAACAACTCTTACTATACACAAAGATGAGCAAATTCACATTACAGACTCAGAATATTAGAAGGGCATTACAAATCCACAGTGAAACACAAATAAGACTATCTTTAGCTTCCATGAATTAGCATTCCTTTAGTGTTAAAAAGAACATTTGCGAGTGAGGGTTTAGCGCATCTCAAACAGTATTTGAGCTGATTGATTTTTAAGTGTCAGAAGGGTACATGATTATTCTGATGTTTAAAGGAAGGGAAAAGCTCATTTTGAAAGTATTAATATGGCAGAAAATTCTGAATTTAAGGAAAAGAGAGAAAAGTGACCGCAGCTCAGATGCATGGAGGCTATTTGTGTCCTCCATAATGATCTATATCCCACGCCTTCTTCCAGGGACTAGACACGGGTGATAAATCCTGGTTAAACTTTGTCCTTCCTCTTTTCATACAGAGACAGCCCACATGATGGACTGTCTCTCTGCCACGCAGTCTACTCTCTCATTCCTTCTTCATTTACCTCACCTGGCTCTCACGTCCACACCTGCTTCAACCATCCATCTTTTGCTATTTGCCGCCATTGCCTTTTTACTCCCTCTACGGCATTTGACAACTCAACTCGCCCCTTCTCTACCACGTACAGAGCCTTTCCTTCCATCACAACATGGCGTTGTCTCTTCATCTCTTAATCTCTTCACATGTTGTTTGAACAATAATCAAGAACTGGGCAGCATCACTGATCCCTGGAGGTGCCACACAATGCAAACTACTCACCATCTATCAGCTGCATGGAGTCACCATAGCGGATCGAAATAAATAAATTCATTTTAAAGGTAAAAAAAAAAAAAAATCAGACTGATCCAATGAGATCCATAGGAGGAGTGTTTAGCTGTTTTGGCTTAATTTCCAAAAATTCTACTTCCTGTGAGAAATGTTGATGGAAACTCAAAACCAGCTTGATGCCCACTTGGCCGTTTTCATGGTACAAACTTCAGATGGATCCAGTAACAACCTGAGGAGGAGTACCTGGAGGACAATTGGACTCAATTTCCAATGTTTCCACTTCTTATGGAAATTATGGATGAAAATCCAAAATTGTGTCCTCATTGCTCTGAGGCCCAATAGGACTAGTTTGCTTGGTAGAAAGTTCTAATTGATCCAAGAAGAATGCTCGGCATTTTGAGATAAAGTTGACAGGGATGGACAGACCACAACAGAGAATCAGTAATACCATAAAGTTGCTGATGAGCTTCAATCAGTGGAGCTAAAAAAAACAGCCAAAAAGTACAAATAACAATTTAGCTGAAAGTAAACATCATCTCGTTCTGGTTCTTTCCTCCTACTCCCCTCTTTGCTTTTTCTCTCTTATTTCTATTTAGCAACACAACAATCTGTGGCCGCAGACCTGCTGGTGAAGGAAAAGAGATGTCTGTGTAACAAATGACAATGTGTCAACACCAGGAAATAGCTTACACAGACCTCTGTGTGTGTGTGTGTGTGTGTGTGTGTCTCAGTTTGTGGAAATAGTCTGGCACGCTTGATTACGCTTCATCCAGTCAGCCAGCTGCTACAGAAAAGCAAAATTTGACCTTTGAAAGCCACCATAGACCAATGCAAGAGAGAGGCAGAACAGTCAAAAGACACCCGTGACATCCACAGTCCAGCACTAGCTACAATTTGGGATTTTAGCTTGACAGCCAACCTATTGTGTCATCTGTACTAAATACAAATCATGATCCCTCAAAAACTGCCAAAAAAATCAGATGGTCATTCGGAGGATATGATTGATTGATGTAAACGTGTAAAATAATTCAGTATAAAAATGTATTAAATAAACGGCTGCCACTGTGAAAATATTCCAAACTGTTCTGTCACCTTTAGTTTTGGCTGGGTGTTGACATTTCAAGTCTTTTTTTTTTTTTTATATGCCTCGAGAATTATTTTTGATTTACTGAATTAGCATCATTTGATGACGAAGAACACAGAAATCCTACCCAGCTAGAAAGCAATTATTGCCTGAACATTGCATTAAAGTGACAGTGACACATCAAAACAGTGTAGGAACGTCTGTTCGTGGTCTGTCCAGAGTTGCTGGGATGTTGCAGAGAACGTTAGCAACCAACAGACCTACAACTCTACTACAACACTGTGTCATCACGTCACTGTTATGTCATTATAACCCCATTTGAATCCAACCCCTCCATAAAAGAAAAATGTAACTATGACAATAAATAAAGGCTCTCGAAGCCTGTAATTGCAATGACCAAGAATTACAGTAAACTAAAGTTACTGTATACATGGTATAGTTACACTGAATTAGAGTGCTGCTGGATATGATTAGTTGTATATTATATTTAAAAGACTTGAACTTGTCAGTGGTGGAGTAGACAGTTGCCAGAAAGTGGGCATTTTTTTTTTTTTTTCCTGGAGCAACTAAACTGTATCCTTCAAGAAACATTGCAACTATGTTCCATGTCAGCTAAGTACTGTATTCACATGTCTGAGTGAATCCAGTACCTGAGCATTCCACGTGAAATTCTGCCTGCAGGGGTGACGGCCGTGTGCAGAAACTCTGCCAAATATTCCATTTTTCAGACCGCCCATTTCAAGAAAATGTCCGATTTCCTCATAAATAAAGAATAAACCAGTTGTCTGTGTCTGTTTTGGTCCTATCCTTTTGTCATATGTGTTCCTTGTCAGTTGATGTCTCTGGTTCTTAGACTTTTTCATCTCGGTAGAAAAAAAAGTGATATGGCGTGCACGGTTAAGTTTCAATATAATTACATGGACAGTAATTCACTGAAACATTTAAAACAGCCAACAACATTAAATCAGAAACCTCTGGCTCTCATGGACACTTCACAACATTCCTACCCATTTAAGTCCTGTCCACTGCAGTTCAATAATCTGTTTGTTGCTGTCTGTGATTCCTGCTCGTTAAGATAAAAGTCAGTCATTTTCCCTTCAGCCTCTCAATGAAAATGGTGGAACAATCACTCTGTCGCTGTCAACACGTGAACTCCATTTTCTCCGTGTTCTTGTCCAGAAGCACTGCGTGTGCTCACTGTGTCCCACTGTCTCACACTAAACGGTGTCAAGTACTAACATCCAGGCAGCAGGAAAGATCTCCATCTGAACTCCCTTCAACATTTTGAACACGAGCAAAACTTACTGACAAATGTTGTGGACATAAGCTGACCAGGAACTCATTTTGCTGGATAGAAAAAAGAACTTTTGTTTGACAAACACAAACACAAACTGATAGTAGCTCTGTCACCATGTGACTGGGGCTTGTACAAAGCTGGCCACATTGTCACAGAACACTTCCTGTTTCTTGCACAAGAGTCTTTCACAATGAGAGCACCGGTCAAACGGATGAAATCACAAGAAATGAGAAAAACATTGTGAAATCTTTTTTTTTTTCTTTTTACAGTGTGTTGGGGTTCACAAAAATACTTTTTATTAGGTGAGTCTTTAATAAATTTTAATTAAGAAAATGTAGTGTTGGGTGGGTGTATAGCCAACTCTTTTAAAAAAAAGGAAGTCCTCAGATCCACAAATATGGTATACTGGTGCAGATACCCATTGATGCAACTGCTTAGCCCCAGATTTCGCAGTGTGACGTGGATGAGTTTGAGTCCCCCTGGATATGGCGCCAGTCTGTCGCAGGTTACTTCCCCAGCTATGGACAGTCCCAACTTATAACTGGGTGGCCTGGGACAATGCAGATGAAGTAGCGTCACAAGGACAACGGTAGCGTGAATTGTTATCTAACCCTGGTCTGCATACTGGTCATCTACATTTGCGGGTCAATGTTAACACAAAAGCCACATGGAGATGTAGGTTTTGTGGTGACAAGATGCAACCCAGATCTCAATGTCCCAAATCAAGGTTATTTTGCAGGTGAAGCTCAGAAAGGAATATGGAAGAATAAAATTACAGACCACCCATTACCTTATCTAGCAATATCAAATTTGTGTCTGTAGCCCATTGGGGAGGAGTTTAATTATTGCAATTCCCTGATGGAATGACAGACTACGTCTGTAGTTCCCTCATGTACTGCAGAATGAGATAGTGAAAGGATACTCTAGCTGGTGCACTTCTGGCAACATTTTTATCACAAAAACATGTTTGAAGATTATTACAATCATGCTATTTATTTACTTTGGTCACCAATCCACACAGAATTCCAAGGTTCTGGAAAAAATTGCTTTGATTTTGGAATCTCATAATATTCAAAGTAAAAGGGATAAAACAAAAAAGTATTTATTTATTTTTTAGGTAGATGAGACCTTGAGCAGACTCTTATTCAAGGACCATCTCTTCACAAAATGTAATTGAAACCCATCAATTACTTATTCGATGATCTTGAACACAGAGAATGAAGCATGTCTAGTTGCATAATCTTCACCCTTCCACCTCATGAGGTGGAGATAAAATCTGCCTTGTTAGTGTTTGTGCTGCTCAAAAGCTTACAGATCTTGAACATATTATACCAGTGCTGACCTTGCTTCATTCATTGGTTTCATGTGATCTCAAAATGTTGGCCAACTTTCTAACCTAACAGTGCAAAAGAAGTCAGCAGGTTACAGCGCTTTCTCATGTCATGCTTGAATAACCTTCAAATGCCTACGTTCAAACATGGGCTTATGTAGGCGCCCGACTGACTCCCGATTGGACCAGCAGGGTAAAACTTGCACTTGACAGAATGCTTTGCTGTACTAATGCACAACAGAAATGTGTGTTGTGTTACTGGCCAAACCTGCAGAAAGCATCGCACATGATGCCCACTTTCAGCTTGTGGACACATATTTCCCTTTTAATTGCCATTTGGATTCAGCGGAATTGTTGTATTGGAGTGCACAATGCAGCAAATATAGGTAGGTAAAAAGCAGATTATTCAGGCAAAAAAACTGAAAACAAGTAGAAATAGTTAGAAAAAAGGCATGTGAAAACAGTTTTTTTTTATGGTTTTTTTTTTTTTTTTTTTAGTTCTTGTATATAACTTGTATTACATTAGTTCCTACCCCTGGTTTTGAACTTCATGACTTCCTTGAACTGATGCCATAGCCTCAGGTGCTAAGTCAACCTGTATGCAAGATGACCACATGATTTCCCCTCCAGTTTCGCCACTCCAGTTTTGCACAATAAATTGTCTTTTTCACTACATGAACTGGTGCCGCACAATCAGAACATCTGATGCCTACATTCACAATCATCCTGGGTTAGCACAGTTGGCACGATGTAGGTGTTTGCTTTAAACTACATGAAATCCCTCCCTAAGAATTTAAGTTGGAGAGAGAGACAGAAGGCGCTAGTGGAAAAGAGAGTAATTGAAAATGAGACAGGAGATGAATAGACATCGAAAAATGAGGGAGACGGAGAGTGACGGGGCTTTGGCCTGCATTAATTGTGTTAAATTATTTAGCTGACTCTGACTTAGAGCGGCCAGCGGAGCACGTCTCGCCAATTTGTGTGTGGTATAGTTGAAGCTGCTCCACAGAAAAATTACTCTCAACTATTATGACAAGTGACTTTAACTATTAATCTCGACCATAAAGGGCCGTGTGTGTGTGTGTGTGTGTGTGTGTTGCTCTGTGTGCGTGTCCTCAGTGAAGCGACACTCTCGTCATTGTGGCTTTCCGCTTCCATAAGGGCCCTGTCACACTAAACCACAAATGTCATACGAATCACACAAATTGGACCAAACAGAATTTGAGCTGCATTCATACGGAGCAGACATACGTATAGTCGTGTACGAATACCCAGAATATGGTATGAAGCGCAATTCAGAGTGTAGCAGCACCCAAATCCAGGTCGACTCCTTAGAGTGCATCTGTCTGTATTATCATGTTATCGTGGCTGTTAGACTCCGTCCAGACGGCCGCCATGCACGTCAGCGCATCACAGAGACACGCTGACCCACAGTGCCTGTGATCACAGTGTGACATCCGGAATGAGCATGAAATCACAGATCCATTGTCAGTACACCTCAAGTGTCAGAGGATTTATCTGTATTATTATGTTATCATGGCTGTCAGACCCCATCCAGAAAGCCGCTGTGCGTAACAGCATGTCACAGAGATGCGCTGACTTGCTGTGACACACGATGTATTTGGTGTGATTGAGCAATGTTTATGTCATTGGGGGCACAATCGGGACGTGCAGATGCGATTAGATTGCTCCAAATGCTGGTGAGTTGCCATTTTGAATACAAATGCATCACAAATGCGGTACGGCTGACCTTTGAATGTCGTTCGAATATTCCCCAGTTCGAATGCATCACAGCAGTGAGGTGCATGCTCTCTACATTTGTGCTGGATGGTGCATTTTGTTAAGTACCACACAAATGCTGTACGAGGAATCCTGCTCGAATGCAGTTCAAATTGCACGAATGTCGTTTGAATGTCCATTTGTACGGCATTCGTGCAATTCGTGCTGTAGTGTGACGGGGAGACATTTGGCCAGGATTCGACATGTTTGAACAATTTGTACAGCCTCTTGAATGCAGTTCGAGTGGTTTGAATTGCCATATGAATGCCGTACCGCAATGCAACACGAACGTCGTTCAAATGCTTTCCAGCACGTGTGCAACAAAAATGTAGAGTGCATGTGTTCTGGCTGCTTGAATGTCTTGAATGTAGGTGAACGACAGCTAGAAATGCACGAATGTCATTTGAATGTCAATTTGTACAGGATTCGTGCTATTCATGCTCTTGTGTGAAGTAGGTATAAACCGCCGCCTCATTCGAAAGAAATACTGCGGCACACACTTCTCATATCATCCGTTAGGCCAATTAACTGCATATCAAGCCACATTATTACAAATATTTGTAATAAAATGCTCACAGAAGAGGCACTGGGTTATGCTAATTTCAGCTGTTAGCATTGTGCTACGTGATACTCACAACTTCTAAAAGATGAAATTTTCAAAACGCACATGATTATATCCATCATGAATCATCGGTTTAAGGTGCTTACCTTGGTCCCATTGTCAGCCACAGTTCAAAAACAAGCTTAAATACAAATTTTTTTTCTTTTTTTCTGTTTATTGGTGGATTGCAACACAGCCTTAAAGCTATATACCGCCACCTTCTGTATCGGAGTGTGACGAATCACTGCATTATTTTTTTAAGTTGGGGTGTTGGATAAACATGACTGATTTTTCAACATAGTCAAAATTGTCATTATTTTTTTGTCACGACCATTGACATACTTTGGTGATTTTGTGCAAGTGGACCTTGTTGTCATACACCCCATCGCATCTTGTTTTTTGGACACACCAAGTTTTTGCTACAGGTGTTTTTACACACATGACATGGCAGAAGCTACACATGAGAACACGTTCATCAGTTACTGAGGTCTTCACACTCCGGTTTGTCAGGGTCATAGGCCTTTTAGTACAGCAGATAACTGTAAGAATCGTTCAAATCCGGTTACAAGCATCAAATTTGACTGTGTATACCTTTTGGTACATATTGTAGAAAAATAACTTTAGCCATTTGAATTTTCAATAGGGGGCCAAGTAGGGGTTAAGTGAAGAATTGCACAGGGTCAAAATAAAAAAAAACGTTCTAATCATATTGAATGTGATACCACATTGTGTGTCTGATGACAATGATTCCAAAAAGTATAGTTTGGACTATCTATAACTGAAAGTTCTGGAGTTATGGTGTAAAAACAGCAAGAATGGTGACAAAGGTCAGTTTGATTTTGTAAAGGGGTCAAAAGTTAAAGTTGCTCTAGTTTTGGTAAAACATGGTGCAAATTATTGGTTGAACTAATAGGATTAACATATGGAATAGTTCTGACTGTGTTGAATGTTTGGTCTCCAAAGTAAAGGTCAAACAATGTCGACGTCCATTGGATTCTATGACATGTGACATATGTTACCCCATAACCCCAGGTTTCTTTTCAGCACTGTAGCCAGGCTGACAAAGAGTCAGAGCTCTATTGAGCTGAGTATTCCATTAACTTTAACTAGTAATGACTTCATGACTTTCTTTGCTAACAAAATTTTGACTATTAGAGAAAAAATTACTCATAACCATCCCAAAGATGTATCGTTATCTTTGGCTGCTTTCAGTGATGCCGGTATTTGGTTAGACTCTTTCTCGCCGATTGTTCTGTCTGAGTTATTTTCATTAGTTACTTCATCCAAACCATCAACATGTTTATTAGACCCCATTCCTGCCAGGCTGCTCAAGGAAGTCCTACCATTATTCAATGCTTCAATCTTAAATATGATCAATCTATCTTTGTTAGTTGGCTATGTACCACAGGCCTTTAAGGTGGCAGTAATTAAACCATTACTTAAAAAGCCATCACTTGACCCAGCTATCTTAACTAATTATAGGCCAATCTCCAACCTTCCTTTTCTCTCAAAGATTCTTGAGAGGGTAGTTGTAAAACAGCTAACTGATCATCTGCAGAGGAATGGTCTATTTGAAGAGTTTCAGTCAGGTTTTATAATTCATCATAGTACAGAAACAGCATTAGTGAAGGTTACAAATGATCTTCTTATGGCTTCGGACAGTGGACTTATCTCTGTGTTTGTTCTGTTGGACCTCAGTGCTGCTTTTGATACTGTTGACCATAAAATTTTATTACAGAGATTAGAGCATGCCATAGGTATTAAAGGCACTGCGCTGCGGTGGTTTGAATCATATTTGTCTAATAGATTACAGTTTGTTCATGTAAATGGGGAATCTTCTTCACAGACTAAAGTTAATTATGGAGTTCCACAAGGTTCTGTGCTAGGACCAATTTTATTCACTTTATACATGCTTCCCTTAGGCAGTATTATTAGACGGTATTGCTTAAATTTTCATTGTTACGCAGATGATACCCAGCTTTATCTATCCATGAAGCCAGAGGATACACACCAATTAGCTAAACTGCAGGATTGTCTTACAGACATAAAGACATGGATGACCTCTAATTTCCTGCTTTTAAACTCAGATAAAACTGAAGTTATTGTACTTGGCCCCACAAATCTTAGAAGCATGGTGTCTAACCAGATCATTACTCTGGATGGCATTTCCCTGATCTCTAGTAATACTGTGAGAAATCTTGGAGTCATTTTTGATCAGGATATGTCATTCAAAGCGCATATTAAACAAATATGTAGGACTGCCTTTTTGCATTTACGCAATATCTCTAAAATCAGAAAGGTCTTGTCTCAGAGTGATGCTGAAAAATTAATTCATGCATTTATTTCCTCTAGGCTGGACTATTGTAATTCATTATTATCAGGTTGTCCTAAAAGTTCCCTAAAAAGCCTTCAGTTGGTTCAGAATGCTGCAGCTAGAGTACTGACGGGGACTAGCAGGAGAGAGCATATCTCACCCGTGTTGGCCTCTCTTCATTGGCTTCCTGTTAATTCTAGAATAGAATTTAAAATTCTTCTTCTTACTTATAAGGTTTTGAATAATCAGGTCCCATCTTATCTTAGGGACCTCGTAGTACCATATTACCCCATTAGAGCGCTTCGCTCTCAGACTGCAGGCTTACTTGTAGTTCCTAGGGTTTGTAAGAGTAGAATGGGAGGCAGAGCCTTCAGCTTTCAGGCTCCTCTCCTGTGGAACCAGCTCCCAATTCAGATCAGGGAGACAGATACCCTCTCTACTTTTAAGATTAGGCTTAAAACTTTCCTTTTCGCTAAGGCTTATAGTTAGGGCTGGATCAGGTGACCCTGGACCATCCCTTGGTTATGCTGCTTTAGACGTAGACTGTGGGGGGGTTCCCATGATGCACTGTTTCTTTCTCTTTTTGCTCCGTATGCATCACTCTGCATTTAATCATTAGTGATCGATCTCTGCCCCCCTTCACAGCATGTCTTTTTCCTGGTTCTTTCCCTCAGCCCCAACCAGTCTCAGCGGAGGACTGCCCCTCCCTGAGCCTGGTTCTGCTGGAGGTTTCTTCCTGTTAAGGGGGGGTTTTTCCTTCCCGCTGTGGCCAGGTGCATGCTCATAGGGGGTCGTTTTGACCGTTGGGGTTTTTCATAATTATTGTATGGCCTTGCCTTACAATATAGAGCGCCTTGGGGCAACTGTTTGTTGTGATTTGGCGCTATATAAGAAAAAAGTTGATTGATTGATTGATAACATGATCACTAAGCATGGCACATGGTGCAAACTATTCCTTTTTAAATCCTACTAACTCAACCAATAATTTGCATCATGTTTTACCATAATTGGAGCAACTTTAAATTTTGACCCCTGTACAAACTCAAACTGACCTTTGTCGCCATGCTTGCTGTTTTTACCCCATAACTCTAGAACATTCAGTCACAGATAGTCCAAACTATACCTTTTTGGAATCTTTGTGATCAGACACATAATGTGGTATAGCTTTCAATATGATTGGAACATTTTTTCAGATAAACAGGAAGTCAGCACAGTGGCTTAGTGGTTAGCACTGTTGCCTTACAGCAAGAACAAGAAGGTTATGGGCTCGATTCCCGCCTGTGGCCTTTCTCTGTGGGGTTTTCATGTTCTCCCCACGTTTGCGTGGAGAGAACGCCAACGGCAGAAGAAAGCCAACGGCACATGTACCTCCTTACTGGTCCAGCTGTTGCCTCTGCTTTCAGTTCTTCTTGTTTTGCTAGCTTGGTGGTTGTTGTTGTCGTCGTCATTGTATTCTCCCACCTCAGTTAACCACGAATCATTGTTGTGCTGTGCCCAGGGGTATATCGGGCCTCTCAGAAGTACTTTCCCCAGAGCAAGGACTTATCTTGCCGCTGGAAAAAGTTCTGGAATATCCTTGCAGGGGTGGTCCCTGCGATGGAGAGACATGGGTGAAGGTGCCGGATGTCCTAAAATGCCACACAATTTCCTGCACTGGAAACGGGAATTATGTCCATAAACTACTGAAATTCCACACATCTGTCAATCAAGCTACCTTCTACCTCCTTGTTTTGCAAGACAAAGTCACAATGCAACTTTCATAAAACTAGAGAAATGCCAAAGCTGTACTAAAAATGCCTAAAAATGCCTTCTTTCAGCTGTTCCCGTTAGGGGGCACCACAGCAGATCAATTGTTTCCATCTTACCCTGTCCTCTGAATCCTCGTCTGTCACTCCAACCACCTGCAGGTCCTCCCTCAGCACATCCATAAACCTCCTCTTTGGCCTCTGTCTTCTTCTCCTGCCTGGTGGCTCCATCCTCAGCATCCTTCTCCCTATATACCCTGGGTCCCTCCTCTGCAAAAATGTTTACATTTGATTTTTACATTAAAAATTTGTACATTTTATTTCACCGTGTTTAAAGTAAAAAAAATAAATAGATGTGGGTCAGAATTCCATCAAACCCTCTGTGCACACTCACTCACCGCCTTTTCTCTTCTCTGTGGATGTTGTCTTCAAGGTACAAATGATTTCTCCTCGTGTGCTGTGGACGGGCGTAAGCACATAAATAATTTGTGTCTAATATCTTTCCTCCTCTCAGCAATATAAACATGCTTTTCCTCAGTGTCTCACCTCTCCTGATCTCCCGGTCTCTGCCTTTGCTTTCCACTCAATCACAATCTCTCGTTTTTCCCCTCCCTCGCTTCCTCCCTTCCTCGCAGTCTCTTACTAAACAGCCTGAGAGAGAAAATGGAAGTGGTTTATCACTGAGGCCCATTATGTTAGCGCTCGGTAGATGAGGCCAAAGGACAACGTGATTGAGACGGCTTGTGTGTGGGTGTGCACGCGTGTACATCTTTGTGACATTTTCATGTGACCATACACGTGCGCTGCTCATCCAACAGGCTAGTGTGTGTTAGCTACATGGTTGTCCTTGTTCATATCTGCCCTCAGCGTGATTACTTTGATTGCAAGTGATTATTATTTTTATAAATGCCATGATCAGCAGCACATTCATGTTCCCACCCGAATCAGGGCATCAATAATAGGAGGGTTTACAACCGCTAAACAACACCTCAGCAGCCAGGATCAACAGCTTCCACAGCAGGACACTCAGGAGGATAGAATGCACACAATGGTTTGAATATACAGTGCATCCAGAAAGGATTCACAGTGCCTCACTTTTTCCACATTTTATTTTACGGTCTCATGCCAAAATATTGAAATTAATTTTTTTCCTCAAAATTTGATTCACAATACCCCATAATAACAACATGAATAATGTTTTTTTTTTATTTTTGCAAATTTATTAAAAATTAAAATAAATAAGAAATCAGACGTACGTAAGTATTCACACCCTTTTCAATACTTTGTTGATGCACTTTTTGCAGGTGTTAGAGCCTCATGTCTTCTTGAATATGATGCCACAAGCTTGGTGCACCTATCTTTGGGCAATTTTGTCCATTCCTCTTTGCAGAACCTCTCAAGCTCCATCAGGTTGAATGGGGAACGTCAGTGCACAGACATTTTCAGATCTCTTCAGAGGTGTTCAATCAGATTCAGGTCTTGGCTCTGGCTGGACCACTCAAGGACATTCACAGAGTTGTTCTGAAGCCACTCCTTTGATATCTTGGCTGTGTGTTTAGGGTCATTGTCCTGCTGAAAGATAAACCGTCTCCCCAGTCTGAGGTCAAGAGCGCTCTGGAGAAGGTTTTCATCCAGGATGTCTCCGTACATTGCTGCATTCATCTTTCCCTCAATCCTGACGAGTCTCCCTGTTCCTGCTGCTGAAAAACATCCCCACAGCATGATGTTGCCACCATCATGCTTCACTGTAGGGATGGTGCCTGGTTTCCATCAAACAGGACGCCTGGCATTCACACCAAAGAGTTCAATCTTTGTCTCAGACCAGAGAATTTTGTTTGTCATGGTCTGAGAGTCCTTCAAGTGTCTTTTGGCAAACTCCAGATGGGCTGCCAAGTGCTTTTTACTAAGGAGTGGCTTCTGTCTGGCAACTCTACCATACAGGCAAAATTGGTGGATTACTGCAGAGATGGTTGTCCTTCTGGAATGTTCTCCTCTCTCTACAGAGGAATGCTGGAGCTCTGACACAGTGACCATCAGATTGGTTACCTCCCTGCCTAAGGCTGTTCTTTCCCAATCACTCAGTTTAGACGGGCGGCCAGCTCTAGGAAGAGGCCTGGTGGATTTGAACTATGGATGATTGAGGCCACTGTGCTCATTGGGACCTTCAAAGCAGCAGAAATGTTTTTGTACCCTTCCCCAGATTTGTGTCTCGAGACAATCTTGTCTCAGAGGTTGACAGAATTCCTTTTACTTCATGCTTGGTTTGTGCTCTAATTGCACTGTCAGCTGTGGGACCTTAGATGTAGACACGTGTGTGTCTTTCCAAATCATTTCCAATCACCTGAATTTACCCCAGGTGGACTCCACTTAAGCTGTAGAAACATCTCAAGGATGATCAGTAGAAACAGGATACAAAAATTTCAAATAAACTTTTTTTTGACATTGTCATTATGGGGTATTGTGTGTAGAATTTTGAGTACAAAATTAATTTCATCCATTTTGGAATAAGGCTGTAACATAAAATGTGGAAAACGTAAGACACTGTGAATACTCTCTGGATGCACTGTATGTGGATGAGAACACGAGGGAGAACTAAGTGACAAAGTGGATACATAGACTGATTAGAGGAAAGAGGAGTGATGTGTGTGTAGGATTATGGATGGATGAATGGAGGATGGGGAGCACAGTGTGGACTTGAAAAGGAGGTTAAGAAGTTAAGGGAGAGAGGGAGAGATGGAGGAGAAAGCTTTTTGCAACCTGCCACCAGAGACCTCACAGTTCTTCTGCTCGGAGGGTTTTCACTTATTAGGAAGAACAGCTGTGTGTTTGTGGGTTCGCCGCTGATCCTCTCTGCTCACATTCTACACTCCTCTCTGACTTTTGTCCTGGGTTTTTTTTTGTCTTTTATGTTTTTATAAAAGTGAAGGCAGCTGAGGTTTTGGCTTTGGGAGAGAAGGTGAAGCTACGCGTTCAAATATTAATTCGGATCGTTTCCTCCAGGACCCCATTTGGCCGTTAGCAGGATTTGTCTGAAGAGTTTTGGTGGATCTCCATGAAAATTGGTGGGCTGATTCTCGTTTCAGAATATCTCCATATTTGGGGTATATCACCAATTTCAATAATAAGAATTGTGATGTTTGTTGGGATAATCGAGTGTGGACTTTCGGCTCTCTTTTCTTTGCTTTTTACATTAATTACATTCAGCAAGGAGGTAATGTTTTCAGTGCTGTTGCTTGTTTGTTGGTTTGACCCATTACACAAAAACTGCAAAACTGATGACTTTGGTGAAACTTGGTGGAAAGGTTGGGCATGGGGGGGAGGAGTATGGTTATGGTTATCATTCAGAGATGAGCTAAAAACAGTGAGCTAAACTTGACTGTGTCATGAAAATGTGGCCCTTTTTTTGATGGTATCACAAAAACAAAGTGTGAGACTGGGCTGGGCACGGCTCAAGGAGGAAACCATGAAATTTTGGAACGGATCCATTTAGAAAGATTTTTGAGAATTTCTCAGCAGTTCATGCATGGTTGTTTTTGGAGAAAAATTATATATTTAGAGTGCAAGTATCTAAGAACAGGTGAGATTTGATGTGGAGCTGCACAACAATCCATATTTTCTGGATGTCAATATTGGCACTCTGCATATGCTAATATTTTCAAAAATCTTTGGTTGGTCAATTCATTTTCATTTTGGTAAAACAAAATAATCCATACATGTAAAATACATATACAGATAAATTAGCAAGCATAACGCACAGTGTTCAACACACTTATTTTCAATGTGGTCATGTTTTGTTATCCCTTGAGAAGTTCACAAAAAAAAAAAAAATGTTGAAAAATGCTACTTCTTGTAATTTTGAATGAACTAAACTAAATAAATAAATCTAAACTATTTACAGAGATATCTGCTACTAGTACAACAGGTTCATTGTCATGCTCAACAGCAGTCCGTTCTCAAGGTTCTTGAAATGGAGCAATTTCTCCACCTGGTGGACATTTACCATTAATGCAGGTACAATAGAATTTTGCAAAGAGTTGTGGTATAAAAATTAATTTTGAAGCAGATGAATGAATGAATGAATAAGTTTATTCAGCACACAACAACAACAACAACAAAAAACTCATAACAAAACAACTTTACAAAGATCCTGTGTGGCCGAAAGGTTGAGAGCAGAAGCAAAGCTTATAAATACCCACCCCTAATACTAAAAAAGAAATATATACACACATGTACACAAACACAATTTCATAAAATACATATCTACACAACCACACACACACACACGCACACACACACACACACACACACACACACACACACACACACACACACACATATATATATATATATATATATATATATATATATATATATATATATATATATATATATATGCATACATACATATGCACATACATGATGACAATACCAAAAAGAAAAAAAAACGTGCAAAGTTTGTCAATGAACTAACATTTACAAAATACAACCAGACAAACACTGGCACACAACACACAAACCCAAAAGTAATAACAAATCTTCCTGGACATGTTGTGGCAGCAGTTTATTTTTAAACTTTATAGATAATTTGTATTGTAATGTAATCAACCAAGTCCCAGAATTTTAGAATATGTAAACAAGCAAATAATAGATTTGTTGGCTCACAATGTGATTTGTTACAGATAATTCTTCTTGTTACAGATAATTATTCTGCAACAAAAATATTGGATTAGTATTAGTTTTATATGTATTTCCCCATACCTCAATGCAGTAGGTTATATATGAAACAAGCAATGAATGATATAAAATAGTTAAAGAGTGTTGGGAAATGAAATATTGTGCTTTATGCAGAAATGCAATGGCTTTTGACATTTTGGATTTAACAAAGTAATATGCGTTTTCCAACTCAATTTATCATCAATAACAACACAAAAATTTTCTTGTATCAGTTACAATTTCAGTATCATTTAATAATAAATTTCTGCAGGAACTCCTGGACTTGTTTCCAAATATGATACACTTTGTTTTACCAAAGTGGAGCCATAATTTGTTTGAATCAAACCATTGTTTAAACGTCTGCACCTCCTTCTCCATCATGTCCAAGGTCTGTCCCAAGTGATCCCCACTACAAAATACAGTCATTGCATCAGCAAACAAAATACAACTGACAGACTTGGAAACCAAACATATGTCATTAATATACAGAAGAAACAACAATGGCCCCAGAACTGAACCCTGTGGCACCCCACAAGTAATTTTCACGATTTCAGAATTTGTCCCACCATTATGTACACACTGATATCTGTTGTATAAATAGCTAACTATCCAATCGTATGCCAGTCCCATGATACCATACCTCTGTAGTTTACAAATATACATGAAAGGTTTAATAATACAATCAGTAATATTTTTAATCAAAAACACATCAAAAGTATGACTATCAGTTGATTTTCTTCCCCTTGAGTTTACGAACAATGTCAATTATTTCGTATTCATCAGTTTCTTTAATGAACATTGAATCCTGAATTTTATTAATTGTTTTTCTGTAATCCAAAGAGCGGATTCCAGAAGATACTATTGGATTAGCTAATGGACTATTGTATTTTACCCACATTTACAAAGTAATCATTAAAGTGATCTGCTATAGCTTTATTCTCCTTAACAACTGTACCAGTGCTTCTGTAAAAAAAGGCATGATATTCTTTAACACCTTTTCTATTATTTATTATTTCATTTAAAATCTTCCAAGTACCCTTAATGTTTGTTTTATTTTTTCCAATAAATCACTATAATACTGCCTTTTACAAGATTGCATAATGTTTGTTAGTTTATTTTTCTATGTCTTATATCTTTTCTCAGCATCAAATGTTCTTAGTTTTAAGAATTGCTTGTACAGAAAATTGTTCATTTTACATGCATTTTGCAGTCCCTTAGTGATCCAAGGTTTGTCAACATTTTGCTTATTTCCAACATTTGACACCAAAGGGCAATGTTTATCATATAAATTAGAGATAATAGAAATGAATGATTCATAAGATTAATAAATAAATGGATACATTTATCCATTTATTTATGGATAGGATAGGTGCCTGCCTTGGCTGGGGATATAACCTGCAATGGAGTGATGTCACATGCAAGTGGAGTTGCAAACTCACATCTGGTGCACACTGTGGATCCTTGGGTGCCACTGCAATGACTTTATATCAAACAAAAAGTTACTTAGAGAGAGACACAGATGGTATCATCTATGACATTTTGGCCATTTGATGTATTTCTCTGTACATAATCCTTCGTTCCGTTGCCTCATTGTTGAGGACCTCAGCAACTGGAACAGGTACCTCCTGGCTGAAGCACATAGGTGGCTAACTTGGAAGAGTTAAGGATGGAGTGGTGGTCTACCTGGATGATTGCCAACCAGGATCCAGGGTGCTTCCATTGTGTGACAGACGCATGTTTCCAGACTTGACCTGAAGTTTAGACTTTCTACCCTCACATGATGATTACAACCCCTGGCAAAAATTATGGAATCACCGGCCTCGGAGGATGTTCATTCAGTTGTTTAATTTTGTAGGAAAAAAAGCAGATCACAGACATGACACAAAACTAAAGTCATTTCAAATGGCAACTTTCTGGCTTTAAAAAACACTATAAGAAATCAAGAAAAAAAGATTGTGGCAGTCAGTAACGGTTACTTTTTTAGACCAAGCAGAGGAAAAAAATATGGACTCACTCAATTCTGAGGAATAAATTATGGAATCAACCTGTAAATTTTCATCCCCAAAACTTACACCTGCATCAAATCACATCTGCTCGTTGACATTAACCCTATGTCATGAAATTGACCCTATGTGTCTTTTTGCAAGGAATGTTTTCACAGTTTTTGCTCTATGGCAAGATGCATTATCTTCTTGAAAAATGATTTCATCATCCTTAAACATCAGAAAAGTGTCCAAAATATCAACGTAAATGCTTGTTAGTCTGCATCTAAAAAGGAGTGATCACACCTTGGAGAGCTATTGCACCAAGTGGACTGACATGAATCATGGCTCCAACATGAGAGATGTCAGGTGAAACAAAGGAGAGGATTATCAAACTCTTAAAAGAGGGCAAATCATCACGCAATGTTGCAAAAGATGTTGGTTGTTCACAGTCAGCTGTGTCTAAACTCTGGACCAAATACAAACAACATGGGAAGGTTGTTAAAGGCAAACATACTGGTAGACCAAGGAAGACATCAAAGCGTCAAGACAGAAAACTTAAAGCAATATGTCTCAAAAATCGAAAATGCACAACAAAACAATTCAATCAATTCAATCAATTTTTTTATATAGCGCCAAATCACAACAAACAGTTGCCCCAAGGCGCTTTATATTGTAAGGCAAGGCCATACAATAATTATGTAAAACCCCAACAGTCAAAACGACCCCCTGTGAGCAAGCACTTGGCTACAGTGGGAAGGAAAAACTCCCTTTTAACAGGAAGAAACCTCCAGCAGAACCAGGCTCAGGGAGGGGCAGTCTTCTGCTGGGACTGGTTGGGGCTGAGGGAGAGAACCAGGAAAAAGACATGCTGTGGAGGGGAGCAGAGATCGATCACTAATGATTAAATGCAGAGTGGTGCATACAGAGCAAAAAGAGAAAGAAACAGTGCATCATGGGAACCCCCCAGCAGTCTACGTCTATAGCAGCATAACTAAGGGATGGTTCAGGGTCACCTGATCCAGCCCTAACTATAAGCTTTAGCAAAAAGGAAAGTTTTAAGCCTAATCTTAAAAGTAGAGAGGGTGTCTGTCTCCCTGATCTGAATTGGGAGCTGGTTCCACAGGAGAGGAGCCTGAAAGCTGAAGGCTCTGCCTCCCATTCTACTCTTACAAACCCTAGGAACTACAAGTAAGCCTGCAGTCTGAGAGCGAAGCGCTCTATTGGGGTGATATGGTACTACGAGGTCCCTAAGATAAGATGGGACCTGATTATTCAAAACCTTATAAGTAAGAAGAAGAATTTTAAATTCTATTCTAGAATTAACAGGAAGCCAATGAAGAGAGCCCAATATGGGTGAGATATGCTCTCTCCTTCTAGTCCCCGTCAGTACTCTAGCTGCAGCATTTTGAATTAACTGAAGGCTTTTTAGGGAACTTTTAGGACAACCTGATAATAATGAATTACAATAGTCCAGCCTAGAGGAAATAAATGCATGAATTAGTTTTTCAGCATCACTCTGAGACAAGACCTTTCTGATTTTAGAGATATTGCGTAAATGCAAAAAAGCAGTCCTACATATTTGTTTAATATGCGCTTTGAATGACATATCCTGATCAAAAATGACTCCAAGATTTCTCACAGTATTACTAGAGGTCAGGGTAATGCCATCCAGAGTAAGGATCTGGTTAGACACCATGTTTCTAAGATTTGTGGGGCCAAGTACAATAACTTCAGTTTTATCTGAGTTTAAAAGCAGGAAATTAGAGGTCATCCATGTCTTTATGTCTGTAAGACAATCCTGCAGTTTAGCTAATTGGTGTGTGTCCTCTGGCTTCATGGATAGATAAAGCTGGGTATCATCTGCATAACAATGAAAATTTAAGCAATACCGTCTAATAATACTGCCTAAGGGAAGCATGTATAAAGTGAATAAAATTGGTCCTAGCACAGAACCTTGTGGAACTCCATAATTAACTTTAGTCTGTGAAGAAGATTCCCCATTTACATGAACAAATTGTAATCTATTAGACAAATATGATTCAAACCACTGCAGCGCAGTGCCTTTAATACCTATGCCATGCTCTAATCTCTGTAATAAAATTTTATGGTCAACAGTATCAAAAGCAGCACTGAGGTCTAACAGAACAAGCACAGAGATGAGTCCACTGTCCGAGGCCATAAGAAGATCATTTGTAACCTTCACTAATGCTGTTTCTGTACTATGATGAATTCTAAAACCTGACTGAAACTCTTCAAATAGACCATTCCTCTGCAGATGATCAGTTAGCTGTTTTACAACTACCCTTTCAAGAATTTTTGAGAGAAACGGAAGGTTGGAGATTGGCCTATAATTAGCTAAGATAGCTGGGTCAAGTGATGGCTTTTTAAGTAATGGTTTAATTACTGCCACCTTAAAAGCCTGTGGTACATAGCCAACTAACAAAGATAGATTGATCATATTTAAGATCGAAGCATTAAATAATGGTAGGGCTTCCTTGAGCAGCCTGGTAGGAATGGGGTCTAATAAACATGTTGATGGTTTGGATGAAGTAACTAATGAAAATAACTCAGACAGAACAATCGGAGAGAAAGAGTCTAACCAAATACCGGCATCACTGAAAGCAGCCAAAGATAACGATACGTCTTTGGGATGGTTATGAGTAATTTTTTCTCTAATAGTTAAAATTTTGTTAGCAAAGAAAGTCATGAAGTCATTACTAGTTAAAGTTAATGGAATACTCAGCTCAATAGAGCTCTGACTCTTTGTCAGCCTGGCTACAGTGCTGAAAAGAAACCTGGGGTTGTTCTTATTTTCTTCAATTAGTGATGAGTAGAAAGATGTCCTAGCTTTACGGAGGGCTTTTTTATAGAGCAACAGACTCTTTTTCCAGGCTAAGTGAAGATCTTCTAAATTAGTGAGACGCCATTTCCTCTCCAACTTACGGGTTATCTGCTTTAAGCTACGAGTTTGTGAGTTATACCACGGAGTCAGACACTTCTGATTTAAAGCTCTCTTTTTCAGAGGAGCTACAGCATCCAAAGTTGTCTTCAATGAGGATGTAAAACTATTGACGAGATACTCTATCTCCCTTACAGAGTTTAGGTAGCTACTCTGCACTGTGTTGGTATATGGCATTAGAGAACATAAAGAAGGAATCATATCCTTAAACCTAGTTACAGCGCTTTCTGAAAGACTTCTAGTGTAATGAAACTTATTCCCCACTGCTGGGTAGTCCATCAGAGTAAATGTAAATGTTATTAAGAAATGATCAGACAGAAGGGAGTTTTCAGGGAATACTGTTAAGTCTTCTATTTCCATACCATAAGTCAGAACAAGATCTAAGATATGATTAAAGTGGTGGGTGGACTCATTTACTTTTTGAGCAAAGCCAATAGAGTCTAATAATAGATTCAATGCAGTGTTGAGGCTGTCATCCTCAGCATCTGTTGGATGTTAAAATCGCCCACTATAATTATCTTATCTGAGCTAAGCACTAAGTCAGACAAAAGGTCTGAAAATTCACAGAGAAACTCACAGTAACGACCAGGTGGACGATAGATAATAACAAATAAAACTGGTTTTTGGGACTTCCAATTTGGATGGACAAGACTAAGAGACAAGCTTTCAAATGAATTAAAGCTCTGTCTGGGTTTTGGATTAATTAATAAGCTGGAATGGAAGATTGCTGCTAATCCTCCGCCCCGGCCCGTGCTACGAGCATTCTGACAGTTAGTGTGACTCGGGGGTGTTGACTCATTTAAACTAACATATTCATCCTGCTGTAACCAGGTTTCTGTTAGGCAGAATAAATCAATATGTTGATCAATTATTATATCATTTACCAACAGGGACTTAGAAGAGAGAGACCTAATGTTTAATAGACCACATTTAACTGTTTTAGTCTGTGGTGCAGTTGAAGGTGCTATATTATTTTTTCTTTTTGAATTTTTATGCTTAAATAGATTTTTGCTGGTTATTGGTGGTCTGGGAGCAGGCACCGTCTCTACGGGGATGGGGTAATGAGGGGATGGCAGGGGGAGAGAAGCTGCAGAGAGGTGTGTAAGACTACAACTCTGCTTCCTGGTCCCAACCCTGGATAGTCACGGTTTGGAGGATTTAAGAAAATTGGCCAGATTTCTAGAAATGAGAGCTGCTCCATCCAAAGTGGGATGGATGCCGTCTCTCCTAACAAGACCAGGTTTTCCCCAGAAGCTTTGCCAATTATCTATGAAGCCCACCTCATTTTTTGGACACCACTCAGACAGCCAGCAATTCAAGGAGAACATGCGGCTAAACATGTCACTCCCGGTCCGATTGGGGAGGGGCCCAGAGAAAACTACAGAGTCCGACATTGTTTTTGCAAAGTTACACACCGATTTAATGTTAATTTTAGTGACCTCCGATTGGCGTAACCGGGTGTCATTACTGCCGACGTGAATTACAATCTTACCAAATTTACGCTTAGCCTTAGCCAGCAGTTTCAAATTTCCTTCAATGTCGCCTGCTCTGGCCCCCGGAAGACAATTGACTATGGTTGCTGGTGTCGCTAACTTCACATTTCTCAAAACAGAGTCGCCAATAACCAGAGTTTGATCCTCGGCGGGTGTGTCGTCGAGTGGGGAAAAACGGTTAGATATGTGAACGGGTTGGCGGTGTACACGGGGCTTCTGTTTAGGGCTACGCTTCCTCCTCACAGTCACCCAGTCGGCCTGCTTTCCCGGCTGCTCGGGATCTGCCAGGGGGTAACTAACGGCGGCTAAGCTACCTTGGTCCGCACCGACTACAGGGGCCTGGCTAGCTGTAGAATTTTCCACGGTGCGGAGCCGAGTCTCCAATTCGCCCAGCCTGGCCTCCAAAGCTACGAATAAGCTACACTTATTACAAGTACCATTACTGCTAAAGGAGGCCGAGGAATAACTAAACATTTCACACCCAGAGCAGAAAAGTGCGGGAGAGACAGGAGAAGCCACCATGCTAAATCGGCTAAGAGCTAGTAGCTACGCTAAGCTAGCGGATTCCTAAAAACACGCAAAGTGAATAATGTGTAAATAATTTAGAGGCGATTCAGCAGAAGGAGTGCTTTAGTTAAGGCACGTAAAGATTACACTGGGAAACAAATCGTAATCTAGATAACTAGATCAATCTAACTGCGCAGATTAAACAGCTAACAGATACAGAAAAACACCGCTGTGCTCCGGAACAGGAAGTGATACAATACCGCAGTGAGAGCCAACCACCAGTAGAGGCAAGCAAGCCACAACATGTCACAAACAAATGAGGAACGAATGGGAGGAAACTGGAGTCAACGTCTGTGACCGAACTGTAAGAAACCGCCTAAAGGAAATGGGATTTACATACAGAAAAGCTAAACGAAAGCCAACATTAACACCTAAACAGAAAAAAACAAGGTTACAATGGGCTAAAGAAAAGCAATCGTGGACTGTGGATGACTGGATGAAAGTCATATTCAGTGATGAATCTTGAATCTGCATTGGGCAAGGTGATGATGCTGGAACTTTTGTTTGGTGCCGTTCCAATGAGATTTATAAAGATGACTGCCTGAAGACAACATGTAAATTTCCACAGTCATTGATGATATGGGGCTGCATGTCATGTAAAGGCACTGGGGAGATGGCTGTCATTACATCATCAATAAATGCACAAGTTTACGTTGATATTTTGGACACTTTTCTGATGTTTAAGGATGATGAAATCATTTTTCAAGAAGATAATGCATCTTGCCATAGAGCAAAAACTGTGAAAACATTCCTTGCAAAAAGACACATAGGGTCAATTTCATGACATAGGGTTAATGTCAACGAGCAGATGTGATTTGATGCAGGTGTTAGTTTAGGGGATGGAAATTTACAGGGTGATTCCATAATTTATTCCTCAGAATTGAGTGAGTCCATATTTTTTTCCTCTGCTTGGTCTAAAAAAGTAACCGTTACTGACTGCCACAATCTTTTTTTCTTGATTTCTTATAGTGTTTCTTAAAGCCAGAAAGTTGCCATTTGAAATGACTTTAGTTTTGTGTCATGTCTGTGATCTGCTTTTTTTCTACAAAATTAAACAACAGAATGAACATCCTCCGAGGCCGGTGATTCCATAATTTTTGCTAGGGGTTGTAATGATTAATTCTAGAATAGAATTTAAAATTCTTCTTCTTACTTATAAGGTTTTGAATAATCGGGTCCCATCTTATCTTAGGGACCTCATAGTACCATATCACCCCAATAGAGCGCTTCGCTCTCAGACTGCAGGCTTACTTGTAGTTCCTAGGGCTTGTAAGAGTAGAATGGGAGGCAGAGCCTTCAGCTTCTCTTTTTGCTTTGTATGCACCACTCTGCATTTAATCATTAGTGATTGATCTCTGCTCCCCTCCACAGCATGTCTTTTTCCCGGTTCTCTCCCTCAGCCCCAACCAGTCCTAGGAGAAGACTGCCCCTCCCTGAGCCTGGTTCTGCTGGAGGTTTCTTCCTGTTAAAAGGGAGTTTTTCCTTCCCACTGTCGCCAAGTGCTTGCTCACAGGGGGTCGTTTTGACCGTTGGGGTTTTTCCGTAATTATTGTATGGCTTTGCCTTGCAATATGAAGCACCTTGGGGCAACTGTTTGTTGTGATTTGGCGCTATATAAATAAAATTGATTTGATTTGATGACTACAGTGTTATTGATATCACCAACTCACAGCACTGTTTTGGTTTTCTGGTTGTCACTTATTTTATATCCTTTTTAACATTCTCTCCTTTTTTTCAACCTTTTTCCCCTCTCTGTTCTTTCAATTTTAGAAGCAAGAAAGTTATTTATTTATTTATTTATTTATTTATTTTCTCTTATGCCATTAGGTCCATATCAGTTCCCAACTCACCTGAGTATCTCTGACAGGCTGTGAACCCTCTCTCTGAATAATAGATAGACCACCACGCAAGAAAAGAGCAACCTGTGCAAGACAACAAGCAAATACAAGAGAAAACAGAAAGTCCTCCTTTCAGTAATAACTTCCAAGTTATGTTGTGCCTCGAGATGGAAAGCACATTCAGAAATGAGTAAAGTTGGACTGCGCACTCATGCCACAGGGTACTGGGTTTGTGATACCGAGGCAAAGAGAGAGAGAACATGTTAGTTTGTCTTTGATGGCTACAAGAAAAAAATCACGTTAGGTGTCAAGACATCAGGTTTCTAACAAGCTTTGTACCACTGAGTCTGGACCTTTTGTCAAATATCTGAGGACAAGGATACCTTGGCTCGGTTGGTGGGTGGACGGTCGGGTGGGGTGGAGGGGGCGGGGGGTCGTGACAGCTGAAGAGATGAGAATGAGATGCACGGTGACAGGCGGACAGGTATAGATGTAACAAGACGTGGCACAAAATTGGTTGTTGGGAGGTAAAATTTGCTCAGTCTCAGGTCACATCAGACAGGCCACTGCAAAGACAGATTACATTTTTCTGCAGCTTTGGACTTACATAGATCTCCAGTCACCCACAAACTGTCTGGTTTTATGAGACTTTATTCAGAAGATGAGATTCCACCCATATAAGTGGCTATTTCTGTGGCGCCTTATCTGCACGGGTTATGGGAAAAATTGGTGATAGAGGGAAAAAAAGACGTATTCAGTTTTGCTGCATTAGAAATCTTTTTAGAAGCACTGGAAGCATTTTAACAACATGTGGTCTGCTGTGAAGGAAGGTGAGTGCATTTAAAAAGCACCATCCAAACACATGGCAATGCAAAGGATCATACTTGTAAAATGTTCAAAGGCGTCTGCCTCCCCTTTTCTTCTTCATTTTAAGAGGGATTGTCACCCTCAGGGAAAAACTGTAAAGGGTATTCGTCAGGTTGGGTATCATTAGAATTTCAATTCCAGCAGCGATTCCGATTCCTTTCCAAAATGGTTAAAAAAAAAGCTTTCAGCTTTACAGTATCCGCACATTGGAATCGGAGTGGCTGTTCGCCAAACTGTTGGTTCAATAAAGTAAATACGCAAGCATATATGCCCAACCACAAAGACCAATGGGCGCGCTTGTAAGTTCACTTCCGGTTTCAATGCAGGGAAAAAAAGGCGGATATTTCTCGCTGGCTGTGGGAGGGTTCGCAGCCCATGGAGGGGCTGTGATCTAAAGAGGTTCTGTTTGGCCCATCACACCCAGGGAACCTTATCAAACTAACACCATCTTACAGGCAACAAGCAGCATTTTGTTCATAAAAACTGTTTCGCCGTCGTTAACAGCCTTCCGTTCAAAATGCCTATGAAGTCCAGGACATCGAGGTTTGAGATTTTGTCTTTCCATTTGACGCCTAGAATCTGCCTCAAACAACACTGATGCCTTCTGTACAAACTTCATGTCTCACATCCATAGAGGAGACTGGTGAAGAGGATGGCCTTATACACTTTGATTATTGTAGGCTTCTGGGTGTTGTGTTGCTTCACCACACAGGAATTGAACCAACCAAGAGCTTAACTTTCCTGGCAGATCCTGGCATTGATCTCATTGTTGGGTGAGTCATCACTGGAGATTATACTGCCGTGGTATTTGAAGTCCTCCACTACCTTCAGTAGCGTCCTCTCATTGAAGACTGAAAGTGGAGGTGCTGATAATACGGTATACAGTTGCATTATCACCTCAGTGTTGCCAGAGCCAGAGCTGAGTGTGAGCCCAAAGAAATCATCTGCATATTAGCTGACTATCTGTAGGTTTGACTTCCTGTGTAACTTCCTCAGTGACTTTCTGTGTGCCATCAGGCGACAGTCATCAGCAAAGAGAGCTTCCACTCTAGATTAACACTATAATCCTACTATCTCTGCCAGTAGTTTTCTTGTAAATTAACTAGGATTTTATCATTTTTATACTGTGTAGTAGTCAAAGTGTGGCTTTTGTACTGCAAACTCTCATCCTCACCTGCGTGTAATCGGATTGTTCCAACAAGGACGAGAGAGATGACAATTTTTTTTTCCTGTAGCCTGCTTCATATTTATGTTCATTTTGCTGCTCCTCTGCTTGATCTCTCAACCTTCGCACGTTCCCTGAAAGACATACGCAGATCCCTTAACGTGCCCTCTGCATAGTGTGATTCACGAGTCTTTTGTGGCCCAAGTACAATGTGGATGCAGAAAATGCATGGACGGGTTCTCTGTGGTATGATGTCACTCACACCACAGAGAGACATTATTATAAAAGAGTGAAGAAAAGGCTACCCTGGCAGCTAAAGAGCAATGCTGACGCTGATTACGGAGGTTAAATTTTTCTCAACATGCCCAGTGATGCTTTTCTTCCTCCCTTCTTTCATTGCTTCTTTCCTTTCCACCTTGTAACACTGTGTCGTGTTTTGCAGCTGATGTTAGATCGACGTAATGTCAAATACACTGTAAGAGTCCTATTACGAGGCCAAAAAATAATAATAAAAAATGGTACTGTGGACAAAATATTCCAAAAACTGTGTCACTAATCCAACTATTGTTGGACATTTCTGTCCGTCAGTCATTCAGCTCAGGCATTGTGTGTTTGATGGAAGGTAGGTAAGAAGGCTGGATTTCCGGGCACACTGGGAGGAGAAATATGTGAGATGGTAAATGGACTGCATTTATATAGCGCTTTTCCATCTGCATCAGATGCTCAAAGCGCATTACAACCCCAATTCCAATGAAGTTGGGACATTGTGTAAAATGTAAATAAAACCAGAATACAATAATCTGCAAATCCTCTTCAACCTATATTCAATTGAATACACCACAAAGACAAGATATTTAAAGTTCAAACTGATAGACTTTGTTGTTTTTGTGAAAATATTTTCACATTTTGAAATGGATGCCTGCAACACGTTTCAAAAAAGTTGGGACGGGGCAACAAAAGACTGGGAAAGTTGAGGAATGCTCAAAGAACACCTAATTGGAAACAGGTGAGAGCCATGATTGGGTATAAAAGGAGCATCCCCAAAAGGCTCAGCCATTCATAAGCAAAGATGGGATGAGGATCACCACTTTGTGAACAACTGCGTGAAAAAATAGTCCAACAGTTTAAGAACAATTTTTCCTCAATGTTCAATTGCAAGGACTTTAGGGATTCCATCATCTACAGTCCATAAGATAATCAGAATATTCAGAGTATCTGGAGAATTTTCTACATGTAAGCGGAAAGAAAACCAACATTGAATGCCCATGACCTTCAATCCCTCAGGTGGCACTGCATTAAAAACCAACATTATTGTGTTAAAGGAACTTACCACGTGGGCTCAGGGATACTTCAGAAAACCACTGTCAGTTAACACAGTTCGTCGCTACATCTACAAGTACAAGTTAAAACTCTACCATGCAAAGAGAAAGCCATCAACAAGATCCAGAAATGCCGCCACCTTCTCTGGGCCCAAGCTTATTTGAAATGGACAGGTGCAAAGTGGAAAAGTGTGCTGTGGTCTGATGAGTCCACATTTCAAATTGTTTTTGGAAATCATGGCTGTTGTGTCCTCTGGACAAAAGAGGAAAAAGACCATCCAGACTGTTACCAGCGCAAAGTTCAAAAGCCAGTATCTGTGATGGTATGGGGGTGTGTTAGTGCCCATGGCATGAACAACTTACACATCTGTGATGGCACCATCAATGCTGAAAGGTACATCCAGGTTTTGGAGCAACACATGCTGCCATCCAAGCAACGTCTTTTTCATGGACGTCCCTGCTTATTTCAGCAAGACAATGCCAAGCCACATTCTGCACGTTACAACAGCGTGGCTTCGTAGTAAAAGAGTGCGGGTACTAGAGTGGCCTGTCTGCAGTCCAGACCTGTCGCCCATTGAATATGTGTAGCGCATTATGAAGTGTAAAATACAACAACGGAGACCCCTCCGCGACAAGCAAATCGCTAGGTGGAGGAGTTTGTCTTTATGTCAATAAAAACTGGTGTAACACGGTGATTGTTAGGGAGACACTGTGTACACCCGACATTGAACTCCTCATGGTGTCTCTTCGAACTTTTTATTTACCTCGGGAATTTCCACAGTTATTTGTAACAGTTGTTTACATTCATCCAAGGGCTAATGCTGAGTTAGCTACCCAGGCTATAGCCATGACCGCGCTGCGGCTGCAGGCTTTGTCCCCTGATGCACTGATTCTTGTTATGGGCGATTTCAATCACTGTCAGCCAGGGAGATCGCTGTGTAATTTTTCACAATATGTGACTTGTCTAACTCATAATGGTAAACAACTGGACCTCTGTTTTGGTTCGGTGAGGGGAGGCTACAGATCTGTCTCGCGAGCCCCGCTCGGGTTGTCGGATCACAATGTTGTGTATTTACTTCCGTCCTATAAACAGGTCCTGAAGAAACACAAATTGGTGTGACGTTTGGTTCCGGTTTGGTCGGAGGAGGCAATTCGCATTCTGCAGGACTGTTTTAGCTGCACAAATTGGGACTTATTTAAAGGCGTATGCAGCAATCTAGATGAACTCACAGAGACTGTCACTGCATACATAACTTTTTGTGAGGACTTGGTTATCCCCCGTAAACATATCTCCATCTATCCTAATAATAAACCCTGGGTGTCCAAATCTCTTAAAAATATAATTAATCAGCGCAATATCTGTTATAACCAAGGTGACACCAGCAGGTACAGAGAGTTACAGAAACAAGTTAAGAGGGAACTTAAACTTGCTAAACGTAACTATAAAGAGAAAGTGGAGTCATTTCTCCGCAACAATAATTCCCGCCCAGCTTGGGATGGGGTAAAGGCAATGATGGGAATGCAGTCCAGGAAAGGCCCAATCTCCCTTGGGGATAAGTCGGACTATAATTTGTCCAATGAACTGAATGATTTTTATAATCGTTTTAACATTCATGATTTTAGTAAAGAACAGTCCCTCTTCAAGGTTGCAGTTCCTGGACAAAACTCCATCCATGTCAGTAAGGACGTGGTTCAGAGGCTTTTCAGGACCACAAAGGAGAGGAAAAGTCCAGGCCCCGATGGCACTGGTGGTCGCATTCTTAGGAACTGTGCTGATCAGCTGGCAGAGATGTTTTCTTTTCTTTTTGAATGTTCTCTTTGTCTCCACAAGGTCCCCAGTTTATGGAAAGACTCAATAATTGTTCCTGTGCCAAAAATCAGTGTACCTAAGCAGCTAAACGATTATAGGCATGTTGCACTTACCTCCTTGGTGATGAAGACATTCGAAAAAATTGTGAAAAATGCTCTTTTAGACCTTGTCAAAGATGATTTGGATTCTCTTCAATTTGCATACAGGTCAGGTAGAGGAACTGATGATGCACTCTGCACTTTACTGAATACAGTAATTGCACATTTAGAGGGGGGCTAAAACCTTTGTATGTCCTTTTTTATTCATTGATTTATCTTCTGTTTTTAACTGCATTCAGCCACATATCCTAGCAGAGAGGTTAAAATATGAGCACAACTTTGACCCAGGAATTTTATGCTGGCTTATGGATTTTTTAACTAACAGATCTCAACAGGTTAGAGTTAATGACATTTTATCTGATGCTCTAATTTCTTCCACTGGTTCTCCACAGGGTTGTGTCCTTTCACCTCTTTTATTTGTTCTATATACAAACGTGTCAAAGTCAACATCAAGGTCGACTTATCCTTAAATTTGCTGATGATTCTGTCATTGTGTCTCTTTTAAATTCAGATGATCATGACCATGGTCCTGTGGTGTCAGATTTTATCAGCTGGTGTAAGTCATCCTTTTTAGATATCAACGTGAACAAAACTAAAGAGATGTTAATTGATTTTAGGAAAAAGCAGGATGACATTTCTCCTGTAGTTATTAATGGACTGGCTGTGGAAGCTGTACAGAACTATAAGTACCTTGGAACCTTTATTGACAGTGGATTAACCTTTCAGCACCAGATTGACCAGGTATGTAAGAAAACTCACCAGCGCATGTATTTTTACCGTAAACTCAGGCATTTTAATGTGGACAGTACTTTTATGAAGATGTTTTATTCCTGTTTTATTGAATCTGTTCTTACCTTTTCTTTTATCTGTTGGTATGGGTTTTTAAATTTGAAAAAAAACATCTGGATCGTATTGTAAATGAGTGCAACAAGATTGCTGGCGTTTCCTTAAACGACCTGCCATCTATATATTAAAACAGATTAATTAAGAAGGCAAAGTTGATCATGGACGATTCCAGTCACCCCCCTGTACCCCAAGTTCGCAATGCTTCCATCTGGTCGTAGATTTATGTCTAAGAAATGTAAGACCAACAGGTATAAGAACTCCTTTGTTCCTATTGTTATTAGATTTTTAAACACTATCACATGAGTGGTTTTTAACTAGGTTTTCTTATTATTGAGTTATTATGTTTATTGTGTGGTGAGTTTTCATGGTGAGTTTTTATGCTATATTTTAGATCATGTTATGTCTATGTATGTCCGAATGTGTTCTACTGCTGGCTGCACAACAAATTGCCCTTGGGGGGCTAATAAAGTCTACTTGATACTTGATACTTGATACTTGACCCCGGGCTGTTGAACAACGGAAGTTCAACGGAAGAATGGGAAAGAATTCCACCTACAAAGCTTCAACAATTAGTGTCCTCAGTTCCCAAACGCTTATTAAGTGTTGTTAGAAGGAAAGGTGATGTAACACAGTGGTAAACATACCACTGTACCAGCCTTTTTGAAATGTGTTGCAGGCATCCATTTCAAAATGAGCAAATATTTATACAAAAACAATAAAGTTTATCAGTTTGAACATTAAATATATTGTCTTTGTGGTGTATTCAATTGAATATAGGTTGAAGAGGATTGGCAAATCATTGTATTCTGTTTTTATTTACATTTTACACAACATCCCAACTTCATTGGAATTGGGGTTGTACAATAATGCCTCACATTTACCCCAATGTCAGGGTGCTGCCTCACAAGGCACCCAATACACACCGGGAGCAACTAGCGGATTAAAGACCTTGCCCAAGGGCCCTTTGTGATTTTCCAGTCAGGCTGGGATTTAAACCAAGAATCCTCTGGTCTCAAGCCCAACGCCTTAACCACTAGACCATCACCTCCCCAACGATGCCAACGATATTGTGAAAACTTCCTCAGGAGATGGATACATCATCAGAGGGCTGATGGATACTCTGCATGTTCTTCGCACCACAATATGAATATAAATATAAACCTCAGTTATGTTTTTGACTATGTGTGACTCTGTCATACAATTTCTGTGACTTCATTATTGATGATTTCATGATTAATTCATACCAGTCAATCACAAATATTTTGCTGATCAGTATTGTTGGATCATCCATCTCAGCTTCTTGGTTGTTGAAGTATATGTATAAAGACAATTATTCAGACCATGTTTTCTTTTATCTATGATCAAACTACTTCAAATTCACATCACCTATACATATCTATCAAACTAATAGTTCCACTAATTTTGATGAATCAAGGCTACTTGGTTGTTGAGATATTAAAAAAGATGTTTTTCAGATCATGTTTTTCTTTACCTTTGACCACACATTTCCAAAATCTAATTACCTCTGGATATCTGTCCAAGTAATATTGCTTGTTTTCACATGTAATGTCATACATCTCAGGCCAGAAGATCATCACAAACAGTAAGTCAAGGCTTTGTGCAATAAACATTAAGTGCAAGTTTATTCACAGTAAAATCATTGGACCAATAAACACTCCAATGAAAACAATATAAAGTTGTTTTTTTGATGATTAGATACCTATGCTTCGCTCTGTAAAATGACCTCCCCATGGCTTTAAAATGTCTGTTTTATGATTTTAACACACTGTGAAAATAGACTTGGTATCATAACTGCTGCCAATATTCCCTCCAAGGCCTTAAAGATAATGTTGCATATGACCGACCAAATGCTGCACTGGTTTTAGCAGTTTAAGCCACTTTTACATGCGCTCCAGTTGACGGAACAGAGAGACTCAAAAACTGGTACTAAATGCATGAGAATGAGGAAGAAATACTTCTTGGTGAGTATGCAGATGTTGTGCCTCCACTGATGATCCAACAGAGTCTGTCGAGTCAACAATGAAAATGATTGTTGCTTTGAAGACATTTTAATGACTTTTTGCCAGCGACGGGTTCGTTGGCAGTGGTCATCTTGGGGAAACTGCAAAATGCTTCGATTTTCGTGGGCAGGGATGAAAGGATGACACCTGAAGCTCCTGATCCAGTTGCTGTTTTCAGACAATATCCAGTATTGACAAACTAGCAACTTGGTTCCTAACTGGGTTTATGCTGAAGTCACAACCTTTGGCGCCAATTTAATTCAAATGAGGTTTATTTGGGAAAAAGGCATTGTCTCAGTTTTAACAAGAAGAAACCTTGATGTTTCCAGCTCGGGCTAAATGCTAAATGGACTGCATGATAGAAAACAACATTTCTGGAACACTTCAACAATGATGTTTCACATTCACCCATTCATACATACACATTGGTATCAGCTTGATGCCATGTGAGGTCTTCAGTTGCACAACAGGAACTACACTCAACAAAAATATAAACGCAACACTTTTGGTTTTGCTCCCATTTTGTATGAGATGAACTCAAAGATCTAAAACTTTTTCCACATACACAATATCACCATTTCCTTCAAATATTGTTCACAAACCAGTCTAAATCTGTGATAGTGAGCACTTCTCCTTTGCTGAGATAATCCATCCCACCTCACAGGTGTGCCATATCAAGATGCTGATTAGATACCATGATTAGTGCACAGGTGTGCCTTAGACTGCCCACAATAAAAGGCCACTCTGAAAGGTGCAGTTTTATCACACAGCACAATGCCACAGATGTCGCAAGATTTGAGGGAGCGTGCAATTGGCATGCTGACAGCAGGAATGTCAACCAGAGCTGTTGCTCGTGTATTGAATGTTCATTTCTCTACCATAAGCCGTCTCCAAAGTCGTTTCAGAGAATTTGGCAGTACATCCAACCAGCCTCACAACTGCAGACCACGGGTAACCACACCAGCCCAGGACCTCCACATCCAGCATGTTCACATCCAAGATCATCTGAGACCAGCCACTCGGACAGCTGCTGAAACAATCGGTTTGCATAACCAAAGAATTTCTGCACAAACTGTCAGAAACCATCTCAGGGAAGCTCATCTGCATGCTTGTCGTCCTCATCGGGGTCTCGATCTGAATCCAGTTCGTCGTCGTAACCGACGAGTGGGCAAATGCTCACATTCGCTGGCGTTTGGCACGTTGGAGAGGTGTTCTCTTCACAGATGAATCCTGGTTCACACTGTCTAGGGCAGATGGCAGACAGCGTGTGTGGCGTTGTGTGGGTGAGCGGTTTTATGATGTCAATGTTGTGGATCGAGTGGCCCATGGTGGCGGTGGGGTTATGGTATGGGCAGGCGTCTGTTATGGATGAAGAACACAGGTGCATTTTATTGATGGCATTTTGAATGCACAGAGATACCGTGACGAGATCCTGAGGCCCATTGTTGTGCCATACATCCAAGAACATCACCTCATGTTGAAGCAGGATAATGCACGGCCCCATGTTGCAAGGATCTGTACACAATTCTTGGAAGCTGAAAATGTCCCAGTTCTTGCATGGCCGGCATACTCACCGGACATGTCACCCATTGAGCATGTTTGGGATGCTCTGGACCGGCGTATACGACAGCGTGTACCAGTTCCTGCCAATATCCAGCAACTTCGCACAGCCATTGAAGAGGAGTGGACCAACATTCCACAGGCCACAATTGACAACCTGATCAACTCTATGCGAAGGAGATGTGTTGCACTGCATGAGGCAAATGGTGGTCACACCAGATACTGACTGGTATCCCCCCCCCCAATAAAACAAAACTGCACCTTTCAGAGTGGCCTTTTATTGTGGACAGTCTAAGGCACACCTGTGCACTAATCATGGTGTCTAATCAGCATCTTGGTATGGCACACCTGTGAGGTGGGATGGATTATCTCAGCAAAGGAGAAGTGCTCACTATCACAGATTTAGACTGGTTTGTGAACAATATTTGAGGGAAATGATGATATTGTGTATGTGGAAAAAGTTTTAGATCTTTGAGTTCATCTCATACAAAATGGGAGCAAAACTAAAAGTGTTGCGTTTATATTTTTGTTGAGTGTATTTGGGGATTAACTCTTAGAGCCTTAACACCCCTATTCCACAGGGTGCCATTCTACTATGTTCACCCATGATCCAAACAAAGTGCAAAAACAGGATAAAATAGTTTAACATGGCTTGGTGACAGATTGGCTTATAAAGTGCAGACCTGGCAAATTACCCAAAAATGAAAGTAAAGAACTGCACGCTCGGTGAGAACTGCAACAAATGCTGCTTCAGCTTCAAATATTTACCCTGATGGAGCACGATTAAACAAGTTTCAAACCATACTCACGACGAATACCCCGTTTAGGGACCCTTCACACATAACACGATTAAAACCGAATGGCGCACGGTGCAACTGCATGCCACTCGTGAAAAATCTGAGCCACCTCATATGCCTCGTACAGCTGTCTCCACAACCATTTGCACACACAAGCGGCTGAAAGACAGCGAATGCCCTGCGAGTGGCCATTCGACCCCTCACTCAGCAGGTGTTGGCCAGATTCCAGGTGCCACACATTAACATCTAACACTGCTCATCATGCACTTAGAAAAGGTGTGTCCATTCTCACTCCCCGCATGAGAGTAGACAGCAGGTGTTCACATTCGACCTGTCTGTGAAAAGTGTCTAAGTGCCCCACGGGTTTGACGTAACCTAGCAACACACACGAGGCATGCCAGAGTGTCGGCGTGCCCCCCTGCAACACGTGTCGTGCGGGGGCGGGAGCACACTTGCATGAAATGCTAGTATGTATGTACAGACATGTTCACACGGGGAGCGGCCATCCACGTCTGAGCGCACACAGCACGGCAAGGCACCTCTCAGCTGATGTCCAGCCAGTCACTCACTGACAGCTGGAAATGACGGCTCAGTGCACACGACGCGTTACATTAAATACACAGAGACCACAGCCGGGACAGGTATACAAATAATTACTACAATAACTACATACACAATTACATAACAAATAACTAAAATAATTAATGACAGAACACAGAAACAGAGAGTGACACTTTGTTCTGTACACTGCACAAACAGGTTAGCGTGGCCCCAAACAGCAGCAGCTGTTGAGATCTCCGGGTCCACTAGTCCCAGCTGGAGAACAAGTACTGTGTTTTGAAGGACATGACCTTACAACTCTACGCCATGAGGTGCGTGCGTGTGCCTGCTGTCCTCACGTGGAAATACATGAAAACATATACTGTATCTCTTTTGCCACAGGCTGGAGCGGCTGCTCAGTGCGCACACCGGCAGGCTACTCCATGTGAAAAGGACCGTCTGATCATGTGAACAGTCAGCTGGTATTCTGAACGTCATGTCACCCACGTAAGCTCTGGTCCACATGACGCAGTGTCTCTACTTCGATGCGCTGCTCGCTGGACACGTGCGGGGCCGGCTGGACATGCCAGGCCAGCAGATGTGGACATGATAAGCACACACTGCGTCATTCTTGACATTTCATGACTGTACGTCTATGACCATGGTCATCTACAGAGGAACAGAAGGATCATACTTGTATTGCCTGCTCGAGAAGAGAGATTCTATAAATTGATGTGTTTTTTTCATGGTGTATTTTTTTTTTCCCCACAGCAGCGACATCCGCAGATAAAGGGGGGCGTGTCCCCCTGCAATCTGCAACCATGAGGTGCGTATCAGTGTCGGATTTCCCCACATTGTAATAATTAAAACACACATCACATTTGCAACACAGTCACCAGCGGATCACTGCGCCCTGGACACGCCATACTAGCTGATGCATTCATGAATTCATGACATGAGAGCTGGCTCTTCATGAGAGACGGCTCTTCATGAGATGGGAGCCCAGCTGATGTCTTCATGAGAGGAGCACATCAGGTAATTCATGTAAAACATAAGAGGGAGAACAGTAATCCACGTCATTTCATTACTTCCTGGTGTATATCTTGGCGGAGGTTAACTCCACTCTTTATAACAGGTATTAAGTATTATAAATTGTGGTGTTTTTATTCATGTTTTTTTGCTCCGCTGTGGTGGTGTGCACTCATGTCCGACCGTGTGTCTCTCCTGACAGCAGGTGGAATGTTTCACGGTTCTCCATTACGTTTTTGGTTTGTTTCTGCATCTTTTGTCTTATGTGTGAAGGGGCCCTTAAAGATGTTCGAACATGACTGAAGTTGTTCAGACTACAAAAACTCAGACGTTACCACGCACTAGTGACAATTTTGCAACTTAGTATGAAAGTTTTGAACATTTCAAAAATTTGACCCTGATTTCAAAACGGGTGCCACTGATGCCCATAACCATGTGCACCAAGTTTCTTCAAGACTGACAAAGATGGATCAAGACGTTCCTATGATGCTTCAAAACTTTCCTCAGTTTGCTAGCCAGGATGAAGCGGGAAGGAACGGCACCCTGTGAAATAGCCAGAAATTCCCCTTTTAAGTGGAATTTCTGTTAAAATCCAGAAAATACCCATTAAGAAGTTCCTCGTTTAAGGTATTGACTTTGAGTATTACGCCAATGTTTTGCATATCAAAATGTTCAGGACAATTTCAGCTTTCTGAACTGTGGCGCATATTTGTCTAGAACACTGTCCAAAGACATGGTCTATTCATAGAAGTATATTTAAATAAATAGTTGACCAGGATGCAGGAGAGCATTATTAGGGCTCTAAGGGTTAAAGACTTTGTCAAAGAGCACTTAATGATTTTCTGTTCTGATGGGGAATTCAAGAACCCTCTGACAAAGGATGGTTACATTATTGGCCGTCACTTCTTTGGTGTTTGTTTTAGTTAAAATTCAAATTCCCTGGAAAAACGTAGATGATAAGTAGTGCATTAAATCTGGTCTTCCCTTCACTCCAAATAGAGGGCCTTGAAAGACTCCTGTATTGTTTTGTAGTGTTTGCCGTTGGTGGCACTTCAGTGGTCTGTGCACACGTATCGGTACGTGTCAGTGTCAGTGGTATGAAATGAAGCAATGTGGGTTCTTGACAAGAAAACAAAATACTTTTTCCCAAGTTTTTTTTGTTAATATCTCTCAGAATATAATACAGTAAAAAATAAAATAAATCTAAGACTTTACTGGAATTATACAAACATTTGTAACACATTTTTTACAGAAGTGTCTAAAACAAATGAAAAACATTAACATATTGAAATAACACAGAAAAATAACAATCCAACTGAGTCAAGGTGAGAAGTTACATAAGTGCGTAGGCTCTTTGGGTGACAAACTGGAATATCACAGAAACAGAAGATGGAGATGAGAAATGATGGAAGCAACTGAAAAGTGAGTGTATATATATATATATATACACATTAAGGAAAATAAGTATTTGAACACCCTGCCATTCTGCAGGTTCTCCCACTTATAAATCATGGAGGGGTCTGAAATTTAGGTGCATTGTTGTGTGGGCCGCCAGAAGAGGAGGTACTGCTGGCCCACCACCAAAGGGCGCCCTGCTTGAAGTGCGGGCTTTAGGCACGAGAGGGCCCTGACAGCCCCTGACAGCCCTGACCTCTCCAAAAGTCCCCTTCACCTGGTCGGATCGGTGCGAAGCCATGTTCAAGGAGTTGAAACGACGGTTCTCTACTGCACCAGTTTTGGTGCAGCCCGACCCTAGCTGCCAGTTCGTGGTTGAAGTGGACGCCTCTGACTCAGGGATAGGAGCCGTGCTATCCCAGAGCGGAGAGACTGATAAGGTTCTTCACCCATGTGCCTACTTTTCTCGCAGGTTGACCCCAGCTGAACGGAACTATGACGTCGGCAATCGAGAACTCCTTGCAGTGAAAGAGGCTCTTGAGGAGTGGAGACACCTGTTGGAGGGAGCGTCTGTGCCATTCACGGTTTTCACTGACCATCGGAACCTGGAGTATATCAGGACCGCCAAGCGGCTGAACCCCAGGCAAGCCTGCTGGTCACTGTTCTTCGGACGTTTTGACTTCCGGATCACCTATCGCCCCGGGACCAAGAACCAGAGATCGGATGCCTTGTCCCGGGTACACGAAGACGAAGTCAAAACGGTGCTGTCGGATCCACCGGTGCCCATCATTCCGGAGTCCACTATCGTGGCCACCCTCACCTGGGACTTGGAGAAGACCGTCCAGGAGGCCCTGGCACGGAGCCCGGACCCCGGAACCGGTCCGAAGAACCGTCTATACATCCCACCAGAGCCCAGAGCTGCAGTCTTGGACTTCTGTCACGGTTCCAAGCTCTCCTGTCATCCAGGGGTGCGAAGGACCGTGGCAGTTGTCCGGCAGCGCTTCTGGTGGGCGTCTATGGAGGCCGACGTCCGGGAGTACATCCAGGCCTGCACCACCTGTGCCAGGGGCAAGGCTGACCACAAGAGGTCCCAAGGGCTTCTCCAGCCACTTCCTGTGCCTCATCGCCCCTGGTCCCATATCGGCCTGGATTTCGTCACGGGCCTCCCGCCGTCCCAGGGCAACACCACCATCTTCACGATAGTGGACCGATTCTCCAAGGCAGCCCACTTCGTGGCCCTCCCGAAGCTCCCAACAGCCCAGGAGACAGCAGACCTCCTGGTCCACCACGTCGTCCGTCTGCATGGGATACCCACCAACATCGTCTCTGATCGTGGTCCCCAGTTCTCCTCACACGTCTGGAGGAGCTTCTGCCGGGAACTGGGGGCCACTGTGAGCCTCTTGTCCGGGTATCACCCGCAGACCAGTGGACAGGCAGAACGGGCCAATCAGGAGTTGGAGCAAGCCCTGCGCTGCGTAACATCCGCACACCCGACGGCCTGGAGTGAACATCTGGCCTGGATCGAGTATGCGCATAACAGCCAGGTGTCCTCTGCCACCGGCCTCTCCCCGTTTGAGGTGTGTTTGGGGTATCAGCCCCCATTGTTTCCCGTGGTGGAGGGAGAGGTCGGTGTGCCCTCGGTCCAGGCCCACCTGCGGAAGTGCCGTCGGGTGTGGCGCTCCGCCCGTTCTGCCTTGTTGAAGGCCCGGACGAGGGCGAAGACCCATGCGGACCGCCGGCGATCCCCAGCCCCTGCTTACCAGCCCGGGCAGGAGGTGTGGCTGTCCACGAAGGACATGTCCCTCCAAGTGGACTCCCCCAAGTTGAAGGACCGTTACATTGGACCTTTCAAGATCCTCAAAATCCTCAGTCCTGCCGCAGTGAAGCTCCAACTCCCAGCTTCAGTGCGGATCCACCCGGTTTTTCATATGTCCCGACTCAAGCCTCACCACACCTCACCCCTCTGTGCTCCCGGTCCGGCGCCGCCTCCTGCCCGGATCATTGACGGGGAGCCGGCTTGGACAGTGCGCCGGCTCCTGGACGTCCGTCGAATGGGCCGGGGGTTCCAGTATTTGGTGGACTGGGAGGGGTATGGACCCGAAGAACGCTCCTGGGTGAAGAGGAGCTTCATCCTGGACCCGGCCCTCCTGGCCGATTTCTACTGCCGACACCCGGACAAGCCTGGTCGGGTGCCAGGAGGCGCCCGTTGAGGGGGGGGTCCTGTTGTGTGGGCCGCCAGAAGAGGAGGTACTGCTGGCCCACCACCAAAGGGCGCCCTGCTTGAAGTGCGGGCTTCAGGCACGAGAGGGCGCTGCCGCCACGGACACAGCCGGGAGTGACAGCTGTCACTCATTAATTCCTGACAGCTGTCACACATTCTACATCATCGCACTCCATAAAACCCAGACGTCATCTCCACCTCATCGCCGAGATATCGTACTTCATTAGAGGTAATATTGTGAGTGTTTGCAAGTCCTTAGTTTGGGGAGGCTGTGCAAGACGGCACTCTTTTTCCTCTGAGGGATCGCTGCAACGTATTGAGTGAGAGGTGGAGGTGGCATTCCCACCGTTGTTGTTACGGGGTGTACACACACCCACACTTGACTGTCTTTGTTCTCGCCAGCAGTACCAGATCCGACAGGCGGGGGCGGTGATCACCTGGGAATTCGGGACTTGGCGGCTCCAGTATTCACCAGGTTCTGTAGCGGCGGAAATCGTGTGGTTCCGGCTCTTCTCAGGACAGACGTCTTCTATCCTCGAGCCTGCCCACACGTCACCTTTGTGGATTGACTGTAATTATATTCTGAGATTGTCTGTATGTTCGTTGTGCACATTTCACAACATTAAATTGTTACTTTTTGGCTCATCTATTGGCCGTTCATTTGTGCCCCCTGTTGTGGGTCCATGTCACTACACTTTCACAACATGCATGTCCACTGTGAGAGACATAATCTAAAAAAAAAATAAAAAAAAAAATCCGGAAATCACAATGTATGATTTTTTTAATAATTTGCTTGTATGTTACTGCTGCAAATAAGTATTTGAACACCTGTGAAAATCAATGTTAATATTTGGTACAGTAGCCTTTGTTTGCAATTATAGAGGTCAAACGTTTCCTGTAGTTTTTCACCAGGTTTGCACACACTGCAACAGGGATTTTGGTCCACTCCTCCATACAGATCTTCTCTAGATCTTTCAGGTTTGGAGTTTCAGCTCCCTCCAAAGATTTTCTATTGAGTTCAGGTCTGGAGACTGGCCAGGCCACTCCAGGACCTTGAAATGCTTCTTACAGAGCCCCTCCTTAGTTGCCCTGGCTGTGTGTTTGGGGTCATTGTCATGCTGGAAGACCCAGCCATGACCCATCTGCAATGCTCTTACTGAGGGAAGGAGGTTGTTTGCCAAAATCTCGCAATACATGACCCCATCCATGCTCCCTTCAGTACGGTGCAGTCGTCCTGTCCCCTTTGCAGAAGAGCACCCCCAGAGTATGATGTTTCCACCCCCATGCTTCACGGTTGGGATGGTTTTCTTGGGGTTTTTCTCATCTTCTAAACATGGTAAGTGGAGTTGATTCCAAAAAGCTCTATTCTGGTCTCATCTGACCACATGACCTTCTCCCATGCCTCCTCTGGATCATCCAGATAGTCACTGGTGAACTTCAAACGGGCCTGGACATGTGCTGGCTTGAGCAGGGGGACCTTGCTGCCCTGCAGGACTTTAAACCATGACAGCATCATGTATTACTAATGTAATCTTTGTGACTGTGGTCCCAGCTCTCTTCAGGTCATTGACCAGGTCCTCCTGTGTAATTCTGAGCTTTCTCAGAATCATCCTTACCCCATAAAGTGAGATCTTGCATGGAATCCCAGACCGAGGGAGATTGACAGTCATCTTGTGTTTCTTCCACTTTCTAAGAAATAATCATAATAGTTGTTGTCTTCTACCAAGCTGCTTGCCTGTTGTCCTGTAGTCCATCCCAGCCAGTTTTGTCCCTGGTGTCCTTAGACAGGTCTTTGGTCTTGGCTATGGTGGACAGGTGTGTGATTGATTGAGTGTGTGAAGGTAACAAGTTCAAACAGGTGCAATTAATACAGGTAAAGAGTGCAGAATAAGAGGGCTTCTTAAAGACAAATTAACAGGTCTGTGAGAGCCAGAATTCTTGCTGGTTGGTAGGGGGTCAAATGCCTATTTGCAGCAGTAACATACAAATGAATTATTAAAAAAATCATACATTGTGATTTCCGGATTTTTATTTTTTATTTTTTAGATTATGTCTCTCACAGTGGACATGCACCTAAGATGAAAATTTCAGACCCCTCCATGATTTCTAAGTGGGAGAACTTGCAAAATCGCAGGGTGTTCAAATACTTATTTTCCTCACCGTTTACACACACACACACACACACACACACACACACACACACACACACACACACACACACACACACACACACACACACACACAGTTGTGCTCAAATGTTTACATACCCTGGATTTTTTTGGTCCATTTTTCAGAGAATATTAATAACACAATTTTTTTTTTTTTACTCATGGTTAGTGGTTGTGTGAAACCATTTATTGTCAAACAACTGTGTTTGCTCTTCTTAAATGTGAGGCTCTTTTTAAAGGGGAGGCAATGGTCTAGTGGTTAAGCGTTAGGCTTGAGACCAGAGGATCCTCAGTTCAAACCCCAGCTTGACCGGAAAATCACTGAGGGCCCTTGGGCAAGGTCCTTAATCCCCTAGTTGCTCCCAGTGTGTCATGAGCACCTTGCATGGCAGCAGCCTGACATCGGCATGTGAGTGTGTTTGTGTGAATGTTATGCAGCATTGTAAAGTACTTTGAGCATCTGATGCAGATGGAATAGCGCTATATAAATGCAGTCCATTTACCATTTAAATCATAATGACAACAGAAACTACTCAAATGACCTGGATCAAAGGTTTACATGCCCTAGTTATTAATACTGTATATTTCCCCCTTTAACATCAATGACCACTAGGAATCTTTTGTGGTTGTTGTGGATGAGGCTCTTTATGTTCTTCAATGGTGAAGCTGTCCATTCCTCTTGGCAAAAAGTCTCCAGTTCTTGAAAATTCCTGGGCTGTCTTGCATGAGCTGCATCTTTGAGTTCCACCAGGGCGGCTCAGTGATATTGAGGTCAGGAGACTGAGATGGCCACTGCAGAGCCTTCACTTTATTCTGCTGTAGCCGGTGACAGGTCGACTTGGCCTTGTGTTTTGGATCATTGTTATGTTGGAACATCCAAGCACAGCTTCCGGGCTGATGAGTGCAAATTTTCCTCCAGTATTTTCTGATAACATGCATTCATTCTGCCATTAATTTTGACTAATTTTCCTGTGTCTTTGTAGCTCACACATCCAAAAAACATCAGTGATCCACTTCTGTGCTTCACAGTAGGCATGGTGTACCTGTCATCATCAGCCTTGATGACCTCTGTCAACAAGGCCTAAAATGAAATATTTATGTAATATTTATGGTTGTGGCCAAAAAGTTTAATTTTGGTATCTTTTTTTTTTTGCCTTCTTGCTCTCGGTCGGGACGGTCGCATTTTTCTTTCCTCCTCCCTCCCCAACTTTCCTGCTACTGTAGCGTGTTTGTCTGTGAGGCTGCCAGCTCTGCTCCTCTGGAAACGGCAAAATGGATCTAATCAAGTGGTCTCTGAACGCAATTGACATTATTTTTTCTACAAGACACTCGGGAGCGGAGGACCCGACCTGTCCTGCCGGGACACATGTGGCGGGTTATGTGATGGACAGCTGGCGGAGGTGGCAAGTCATGTGCCTGTACACGTTGTCTGTGGAGGACGTTGTAGATGTTTACTTATTTGGAGCTGTGGTGACCGGGTTTCTGCTGTGTGGAGCGGCCATAGCACTGGTTTACCGGAAAATTAAGAAGGTGGAGGCGGCATTAATTGGCCCGTCCAGGCTGCCCCACATGATCGATTCGATTGGAAGGGCAGTGTCAGCTTAGTCGGCGGGTGTTAACCACACGTTGGAATCCATCTCGGGGAGAATGGCTGCACTGGAAAACCGCTTTGATCGTCAGTAATGACCACATCTCTTCTCCTCTATTCAGATGTATTTGGGAGCCACTCTGAAGTTTCAGACAGTGGAATCTTTCAGGCGTCTGTTAATCTGGATATCTGTTTGGTTTTCAAATACCAGCTGCCCTTCAAGGCCGCTGAGATAAAATCCTCCCCCCCGAGGAACACTCCTGATGCCTCGCTCCTCGTCTTATCCCGCCTCTCTTGTCTTTCCCCCTCCCAGTCCTGTGATGACCGGCTTATGTGTGTTGTTGTTTGTTAAGTGTGTCATGAAGCCGGTCAAGGTTTGCTCAGCCCTGCTCATGACTCAGGGCAGGGACATACATCTAGAGCTGGGTCCCCGGGCGCCATAAAGGCGACCTCGGCTCCTAACTGGCAGTTAGGATGGGTTAAATGCAGTAAACACATTTCATTGTGCAGGGAACATGTTCCTATGTGCATATGACAATAAACTCCATTGAATCCTTGAATCACTCCAAGCGACTTTGTTGTCTGTGCTGTTTGGCATATTGTAAGTGGGATACTTTGTGCAGAAATGGCTTTCTTCTGGTGATTCCACTATGCAGTCCAATTTCTTTAAGTGCCTCCCAATTTTGCATCTTCACACAGCCACACCACTCTTCTTTTTTCTTTTTTTTTTTTTTTAGAAAGAATCCCGCATTTAAACTCAAGTTTTGGTTCATTTTGTAGGTTTTTCTTTGCGTCCTGTACAATTTCCCTGGCAGCTGTTTTTTTTTTTGTTGTTGTTGTTTATCTGACCGTGGTTTGGTTCCAACAGAATCCCTCATTTTCCACTTCATAGAGTTTAAACACTGCTGATTAGTATTCTCAGTCCCTTGCATATGTTGTTATATCCCTTTCCTGTTTTGTCCAGTTCAATTACCTTTTCCTTGTCAATTCTTTTGCTTTCCTTATGAGTCAGAAACCAGAAATGGCAGTGCAGCACTGGATGAAAGATGCAAGGGTCTGTCAGGAGCTCAGAAACTCACTGACCTTTTATACACACACATTACAAGGAAACAGATCACAGGTGAGGATAGTTATCTTTTGTAGCCATTCAAACCCGTTTGTGTCAACTTGTGTGCATGTTATCAGGCTAAAATGACCAAAGTATGTAAACTTTTGATCAGGGTCATTTGGTTAGTTTCTGTTGTCATTATGATTTGAAAAGAGTTCACAGTTCTTTGACAATAAATGGCTTCGCATACCCACTAGCCATGAGTGGGAAAAAAGTTTTTGTGTTATCATTCATATTCTCTGAAAAAAATCCTGCATGTAAACTTATGAGCACAGCTGTGTGTGTGTGTGTGTGTGTGTATATATATATATATATATATATATATATATATATATATATATATATATATATATATCCCAGAACCAGAACGTATCTTTCAAATTTTCGTACATTTCTTTAGAATTTTTTTTAAGTTCTTTAGCTCTCTGTGGAATTCTATTATATTCACATTAATGATAAATGACCATAAGGTGGTGATATTGCTCCATTTCATTGCCCCTACACTCTCCATCATCTTTGTGGCAACAATCTCCCACCTGATCAATGACAAAGGTGTCACCACTAATTGACACCATGTACAAAACAGATGGGAAGGTCTTTAGCCTGCAACTGAGAGCTAATTAGAAAATCACCACCATTTTGCTCCTGGACTTCCAGCATTGTCGTCCTTTACAGAAGAAGGCCTTCAGAAAATCTTTGAAAACTTTGATGAAGCCTACACCAAGCTTGGTCTTTACATCAACCTGAAGAAGATACAGGTATTGTATTAGCCTCCACCCAACACTGACAATCCAATCCAAAGATTTCAACACGGACTCAAGTGTGCAGGAAATGCCTTCGGCCGACTTCACACCCATGTATTCAACAACATAGACCTTCAATGAAAATCCTTGCCTACAAAGCTGTTGTCATGCCAGCCCTGCTGTACTAATCTGAGACCTGGACTACCTATCACCACCACCGGAAGACTCTCAAGTGATTCCACACACACTGCTTGAGGAGTATTCTCCTCATCAGGCTGAAAGACTACAGTACCGACATCAGCATCCTGCCTGAAACCAACCACCTGAGCATTGAGTCTGTCCTCATCAAGTGCCAGCTTCAGTGGGTGGATCACATCGTTAGGATGGATGACATCCGACTTCCTAAGCAGATCTTCTATTCCCAGCTGAGTAAAGGAAAATGGTCCAGAGGAGGGAACAAGAAATGCTACAAGGACATCCTGAAGCACAAACCCGAGAGCTGCTCCATTGAATGGAAGACCTGGGAAGAACAAGTGAGTGACTGAGTCACCTGGTGAGCAATGATCCACACTGGAGAGGAACTCTTCAAAATAAAATTTGGACAAACAATACAGAGAAGAAGAAAAGAAAGAGGAAGCAAATAGAGAATAAGATCCTGACCAACAGAAGCTTCCCCCAGCAATCACATGCAGTGCACATCAGGACTGGGCCTGTTCAGTCATCTCTGCATCCACCATCCCACCCAGGAGTTGATCAAGAGACCATCTTCCTCATCACTGAGGGATTGCCATGACAAATGATAAAATTACTGAAATTTCACTAAACAGAAATACTGGAGCACAGACATCTTAGATGGTCCATTTGTACAATTAACTGCATAGCAAACCAAATTGTCAGTTATAGTCACTGCTATAAGCAACAGGTTTGCGGTTGTGTCCCACACCACTCTGTACTCAAGGTTCTTGAAATGAAGCAAAATCCCCATCTGGTGGACATTTACCATAAATGCATGTACAATAAAATTCCACTAAGAGCTCTTTTTAATAAAATACTCAAAAAGGACAAATATGGTCGAGTCACAGCAGCTAACAGTCTCTGTTTGACACACCAACTGTCACTCAAAGTGAAAACACAACTAATTCTTCATGACTGGGATTAAAATGGTTTGAACTGATGAGTTACAAAAATAAATAAAAAAGATAATACCTATGCAATTGTTATGAATGGGGAAACAAGCTAGTGCGTGCTATGGAGTCCAACAGTTTTTATTTATTTTGTTATTATTTTTTGTTTTGTAACTGGGCTACAAACATGTTGATTTCTGCAGTAACATAGGCTCCTGTTAGGAGTGACTCACTGTTGTAGTGGGCCTCAAGTGGCTGTTGAAGGAACTACATAGTTTGGCACTTCCATGTTGGCTTCATTTCTCTGGAGTTTGATTACAGTTAAAATGAAATTGGGTTTCAAAATATCATCTTATTGAAGCCCCCCCCCTTTTTTTTACATTACTTGAACAATATTTTGAGCAATAAAATACAAACCCACAACTTATGTACTACTGTTTTTTTTTATTTTTTTTTTATTCATTACAGTTAACCACAAGCAGGCTCAATGAGATACTACAAAACATTCTTAACCCAAAGTGTCCACATAGTGGTGCTTTTGACATGTTGTTGCCATGGTAACGCAGGAAGTACCCATTGACATTTGTACGGAAGCAGACACTTGGACATATTTTATTTTGTATAATCTCTTTTAAATTAGATATTTCTTGCCTGTTCGTGTGTTTTTCTTGCCTCAGTGACTTTTTGTGTGATATTTATTAGTTTCTCCACAGTTCTTATGGATATATATATCCTTATAGTACAGCACTTCAAAGTGATATTCAGTATAATTCGTATTTTCACACAGGCAAGCAACAACATACATATTTCTCAGTAAATACAAAAAGAACACAAACACCTCAGACGGTTTGGACAGAAGTAGAGTGGCTCTGACTCACTTAAGGCGTGATAGGACTGGGCCGTGGCACCTCGGTGAGCAGCACGGGAAACGTACTGAGCCCACAGCGATCCGTCTTCATAGCAGCAGCATCTGCTCTTGTCCCTATCTGTCTGTGCAGTGTATGAGTGGGAGGTAATTGCAGAGCACAACACCATCACAGCCACATTAACACATGATGGGGATTAAGTGAGATCCAATACTGCACTGCCAGTATTCTCCATCACTTTTGGTCTTATCCTCTGAATTTGTTTTTTTTTTTCTCTGCATTTTTGCTTTTGTTCTTGTTATGATACTCTTGTCTCTCTCATTTTGTCCACCACATAAATGCGCTTGGGTTCTATTGCTTCTTTCACGCACTACTTGCATGATAACTGGCACTATCATAACAGCTGGCAACGGCCTTTTTTTTATGATTGCCTTTTTTGTGGAGTCAAAGTGTTTGTAAGACACACACGGTTATTAACGCCATTCATACAGTTCTAGGCCACATATTTAGCAGTGATAAAATAAAAAAAAATGGAAAGGAGAAAGTGAAACTCAACTCTACCTTGTAGATGTGTCACAACCTTGAGGGTAGTAGAGTATTCATTCAACTACAGCAGGGCAGATATGAGAAAAGATTCTGGGTTTTACGGGAAAAGCACCTAATTTTACACAGACATGGGTTGACATACAAGTAATTTAATAAACGTAAGTATGATTATCCTGCCAATATCTTTTCTTTTCTCATGTTTTATATCAATGTAATTGTGGTTCAAATGGAATGAGCATGGAAGACAACAGAAAACATCGCTTTTGTGTTTTTCTGAGCCTTCCTAAGTAACAATTACCAAGGGTGACCATATTTTGATCACTGAAAACCAGGACACTCGAACCGGCAATGAGATACTCAAATGATCCTCAAAGTTTACTCAAAGATTCTCAAAGATTAAAAGCAATGAAAACCACAACATTTTCATCACCTTCTACAAAAAAGAACCCAGGACGGCCAGGACAGGACGTGAAAAACAAGATATGTCCCTGGAAAACAGGACGCCTGGTCGCCTTAAGTTAACAACCACACTGTTGTTGAGGAAGACCATTCTCATCTTAGGGTGATGAGTGGTCTCATAAATGGGTTTCTGGTTGCATAGATGGCTGAAATAGGCCTCCAGTCCATGTCACCCAAGGCCAAGGCTGAATCCAAGTCCTGGGTCTCTGGGGTCAAGGCCAAGATGGGGTCACAACAACTGCAGGCCACGGCCAAGGCCACAACATGGTCAAAGTAGAGTATTGAACAAAGTCTATCATAGTTGCCGTGGCCCGTCTAGCTAGACACATGCATAATTTCAACCACAGCCAAGTGAGTTAGACACAACCTTATATAATCTTTAGCACACTTTCGTGACCTCCCCATTCTTTAGAGGTGGGCAAACGTGCAAAATCGACAGTGGATGAAATACTTAATTGCCTTAGGGGAGGTTATTGTCTAGTGGTTAAGACATTGGGCTTGAGACCAGAAGATCCTTGGTTCAAATTCCAGCCTGACTGAAAAATCACTAAGGGCCCTTGGGCAAGGTCTTTAATCCCCTAGTTGCTCCCGGTGTGTAGTGAGCGCCTTGCATGGCAGCAGCCTGACATCGGGGTCATTGTGAGGCATTATTTGTAAAGCGCTTTGAGCATCTGATGCAGATGGAAAAGTGCTATATAAATGCAGTCCATTTTACCATTTACCTTACTGTATGTTTTCAGTTTGCTGCTTCGCTTTTGAAAATTTGGGCAATAATGCAAACCCGCCTAGTGCTTAGCATCCAGGTCTTGCATATAAGACCAGAAGTACTGGAATTTGAAAGCCTTAGACTTTCATTCTCTTGCAAAGATGTGGTCCTTGAGACTGGTGTGGTGCTGAGATGTTCAGGTGTGATCTTCATAGGGGCGCAGTGATGCACAACAGGAAGCACCCACTCTCCAATCACTCAGCGGTATCTCCACTGGGGTTAGATCCCTGAGTACACACTCTGGTTTCTCATACGGTGGTTTTACTTAATGAGTGCTTTTGAGGGGATAGGGGAGCACTTTGGGAATAATTGAACATTTTTAAAAAGTATGAAGTGAGCAGGCTGTTAAAGATTAATGATCCCACTGGGTAAACTGGGTTAAGTATCAGTGTCTAACCTAGCAGTTAAACTGCTATTTAATTTAACAATTAGAGCTTTGCACCTTTGCAGTAAACATGCCCTGGCCCCGTCCTCACAAAAATAAAAATAAAAGAAAAAACTAAATAAAGTAACCAAACTGAATGCTCAATGAACCACGTCTTCAAAACTGTTCTTATCGTTGATCCAAATCCTGTTACAAAGAATTCTTCTCAGATCCAGACGCCTCATTATTTCCACCCCATCAAACAAAGGTCACAACATGAGTAATTATAATCTGACTGTTGTGCTTGTTTCAGCAAGTGCAGCATATTTCAGATTTTTGTTTCTTTAATCCTGTTCCATGTAATCCCAGATTGATGACTCATCACTTGCATCAAGAAACAGTCGCACATATTACACTGGCTTTATCTCCTGAAGCCTTTTATCTCTCCTGGCGCTCAGCATCTTCTCTTATCTCCACAAAAACAAGCTCTTATCCTGAGTTTTGCTCCCAGCACCATCTTGGAGCAGGGTAGAGTTTGCCACGGTGTGTTTGGTGACGGCTGGGGATTCTTATTACAACTTGTTTTTTTTTTTCATAAGCGTCGCTCCCTGCATCGACTGCAGTGTGTTGGCTGGCAGAACATTGTTATGTGATTTTACCATTAGCTTCTCTTATCTATTATCCACTTGCTTGTTCATAACGCCATCGCACTGGCCTCCTTAATCTCGTTCTTTGTTCTTGTCGCTTCTCTCTTGTAGCTCTATTTTCTTTCACAGCTATTTGTTATGACTGGGAGATAAAAGTGCTGACTTATTCTGCTGCCTGCTCCGTTTCTGAACGCTATTCTTTTCGACAGAGTATTTCAGGCCCTTGAACATCTTTATTACACTGCTACAGAACATCAAAGCTCGATGCCACAAAACAGCACGGGCCATTTTGTTTCATTCACAAAGCTACTGTACAAATAACAGCTGCAGGCTATTAAACTTGACCGAGCCGCCGTCTGTGATATTGTTCATAATGTTGCCATGGTCACAAGTGTTAATAAAATTTAAGTGTTTTTCAGCAAAGAGAATCTCATGGTTAAGAAATACTTTTAGCAACAAAAGATGGAAATTAGTTTTCAACAGAATTGTTTGGTGAACAACCACCATCAGTGTTCAGATATACAAACAAACTATGAACCTTGGTCGCTACTGCAAATGTATTTTTTAAAAAAAACCAACTGCTCGAGACACAAAATGTCACACACATAATAAATCTGTTTATTGCATGTTGGCCATACATGCACCATTTATCTCTCCTGCACCTTTTGCACCTCATAGAAATGTTTTGTAGTTAGATAATAGTAGCTACGGGCATGAAGACCTTGACTTTCAGCCAAATGATTGACCTCCAGTTGACCCTGCCAGGTCATTTCAGGAATCCATCAAAGTGTGAGTCTCATTTCATTCAGATCAGCTTGAAAATCAAATTCCTTAACTTTGACCTTTGCCAAAATGAATTTATTTCACAGTCAACCTTCACTGACAAGTTTAACAGAAATCAGCAAAAGCAACTGGGAGAGGTCACCCAACAAAGAGACCCGTGATTGCTCTTTGGCAAATGTGGCCTTGGTGAGCAATTCAGAATCCCACCCACATGCAGTATGTGTGGCAAGCTCAATGCAAAGTGGAGTGAAAAGCTTATGTTTTGATATTTGACCCTAAGTTACCTTAAACCCACTGACTGACCTTTGGTAAATTTGATGTCACCTTGGTAATTCCAGAACCAGTGGTGGGCACACTTCCGATAATCCGATAACAAATAATTATCGAAGATAAAGTTTTCATTATCGGATTATCTTTCTAGATAACTTTAAAAACCATTATCGGACCAATTATCTTCCGATTAATTTTTGTCCGATAACTTTTAGACCGATAAACAAAGTAAACAAAGCTGGACAGCGACAAGCATTTTTAAAATTTAAAATCAGTTCAGCACCTACCTGTTTAAAGTTTTGTAATAGATGGACAGTTATACCCTCTACTAACAGAAGAGAGATGCTTCTATGAAAAGCGTCTCTAGCCTCTGTAGACAAAGGAGAAACGGCCAAAAAAAAAAAAATAATAATAATTTCCTTTGACACCATACCGATATGCTGGCAATATCACCTAAGTCATCCAGAGGCATACATTTTTAACTTATGGTTCAAATTTTAACCAAACTAATTTTGGACAAGTTATTTAAAATTACTGTCATGTCTGAAGTTTTATAAAGTGAAAATATCAGATATATGTTTTAGTTTTAAAGTAATGTGCTAATTTTTAAGGTTTTGTGAGCACATGCTGTGCCCAGCAGTGCATTATGGGTAGGATGATGTAATCTCAGTACGTTCACGACAGGACAATTGCATTTCAGACACTCTGTTCAGGCTCCACGGACAACAGCATTAAACTCTAGTGCCTAAAACTTTTGTGAATATATTCTCTGAGTTTACAGACGTTGTTATTGTATTTGCGTTTGTTAAATTCCATGCATTTTAAATGTAGCAGACAGGGATTATCTGGAATTTTGTTTTCAAGGCCTCTACTGCCATCTACTGGCCAGTAGTGTTCATTGGCTTCCTGTTAATTCTAGAATAGAATTTAAAATTCTTCTTCTTACTTATAAGGTTTTGAATAATCAGGTCCCATCTTATCTTAGGGACCTCATAGTACCATATCACCCCAATAGAGCGCTTCGCTCTCAGACTGCAGGCTTACTTGTAGTTCCTAGGGTTTGTAAGAGTAGAATGGGAGGCAGAGCCTTCAGCTTTCAGGCTCCTCTCCTGTGGAACCAGCTCCCAATTCAGATCAGGGAGACAGACACCCTCTCTACTTTTAAGATTAGGCTTAAAACTTCCTTTTTGCTAAAGCTTATAGTTAGGGCTGGATCAGGTGACCCTGAACCATCCCTTAGTTATGCTGCTATAGACTTAGACTGCTGGGGGGTTCCCATGATGCACTAAGTGTTTCTTTCTCTTTTTGCTCTGTATGCACCACTCTGCATTTAATCATTAGTGATTGATCTCTGCTCCCCTCCACAGCATGTCTTTTTCCTGGTTCTCTCCCTCAGCCCCAACCAGTCCCAGAAGAAGACTGCCCCTCCCTGAGCTTGGTTCTGCTGGAGGTTTCTTCCTGTTAAAAGGGAGTTTTTCCTTCCCACTGTTGCCACGTGCTTGCTCACAGGGGGTCGTTTTGACCGTTGGGGTTTTTCCATAATTATTGTATGGCCTTGCCTTACAATATAAGGCGCCTTGGGGCAACTGTTTGTTGTGATTTGGCGCTATATAAATAAAATTGATTTGATTTGATTTGAATTGATTTGATTTAGTGTTCATGGCAGTATTCGTCCTAAGTACTAAGCGTCTGGGCACCAAATCAACTTTTTGGCTTTGCAAATGGCTTTTTTTTTTTTTACAAATGAAGTGAACAAAACAAAACAAAGTTGACATGTCAATGAAGGTTGACTGTGAAATTGAAACGGTCAAGGTCAAGAAATTTGATTTTCTACCTGATTTCAATGAAATGTGACACACACTTTGATGGATTCCTGAAATGATCTGGCAAAGTCAGCCAGAGGTCAATCATTTGGGTGAAAGTCAAAGTCACTGGGGTCAAATGTCAGATTGCTGTCTTCTTGCCCAGGTGTGCTATCACCTAGTTACAACAACATGAGATTTTCTATAAGGTGCAAAAGGTAGAGGAGTGATAATGCTGTATTTTTGACCAACATACAGTAAACACATTGTGATCCTCAAGCAGTCTTTTGGGTAGCATTTGTGATAATCGCTTGGTGGTGAGGAAGATCATCTCTTGATCGATTCCTGAACAGGGATGGTGTATGTGGTGAAAATTTACATCCTAGGTCAATCTAGCGACACCTGTGTGTGGGTTTGTCTAGTGTGGGGATGTTGTTGCACACGGTCCTTGAGAAATCCTTAGCCTGGTCCGATGGCTGGGAAATCCTAGATGATTGGGGTCTGACGACCTGCTGCAGCCTTCACAGTCATTGAAATACAAGCTGTCACTTCCTCCACCTGATCTCCCATTGAGAACTTCTTGTTTCACCAGAGCCCTTTTAGCCGTCTTGTGTTCAGGGTTCCTGTTGGGTCTTCATGGTCACTGTAGTGGCCATGGGGCACACAAGGTCCTCACCATATTTCACCTCAACAAGCAATCACTGACTTGATCTGTGACCCAAGGTCTCATGACGTGGATGAAAGGTTGGATTATGACATCATGGGTGCTGTTACCTAATTACCAAAACAGGTTGTAGTGACACGGACCTACAACAGGGGGCGCAAATGAACAGTCAATAGATGAGCCAAAAAGTAACAATTTAATGTTGTGAAGGTGCACAACGAATACACAGACAATCTCAGAATCTGATAACAGTCAATCCACAAAGGTGACGTGTGGCAGGCTCGAGGATAGAAGACGTCTGTCCTGAGAAGAGCCGGAACCACACGATTTCCGCCGCCACCGAACCTGGTGAATACTGGAGCCGCCAAGTCCCGAATTCCCAGGTGATCACCGTCCCCGACTGTCGGATCTGGTACTGCTGACGAAGAACAAAGACAGTCAAGTGTGGGTGTGTGTACACCCCGTAACAACAACGGTGGGAATGCCACCTCCACCTCTAACACACACTCGTGCAGCGTCTGTTTAACCACTTATCTGACGGACGTAGGACGAAACAGTCGCGACCCACGCCGGTCCTCTGGTTGACAGCTGCAAAACAATAGCTCTTAGAATCAAATAATACAGGCAGAGACAGTTACCTCCATAGAAGTACGATATCTCGGCAACGAGGTGGAGATGACGTCTGGTCTTTATGGAGTGAGATGCTGTAGAGTAGATGGGTGACAGCTGTCAACAGATAATGAGTGACAGCTTTCACCCCCGGCTGTGTCCGTGGCAGCGCCCTCTCATGCCTGAAGCCCGCACTTCAGGCAGGGCGCCCTCTGGTGGTGGGCCAGCAGTACCTCCTCTTCTGGCGGCCCACACAACACAGGTGGGTTTCTGTAAGTTGCAGGAGAGATCAACGGTGTACATACGTTGTATGACCAACATGCAATAAACCCATTTATTGTGTGTGTGACATTTTGTGATCCTTGGACGGTCTTTTTGGAAATCACTTTAAGTACACACAGATTTGCAAACACACTTGCGCTCGCACAGAGAGAGAAATACCTATGGGGCGATGAAATCTAACCATCCGTGTAATCTGAAGACTTCTACCAGAGGAATATTCACTTCTCTATCAATCTGTTGTAACATCCCTCTGTTATCACTCCATCCTTTGTCTGCATCTCCCCCCCCCCCCCCATCCTCCCCCCGTCAAGAGCAGGCGCGCTCACTTGTTAAAGTCAACATCATTCGGGTGAAATGGACTTATTCCGTGTGTGTTTGTGGTGTGCACGTGCACATTTCACTGTCTGTCTACATGCGTGCAGCGTCTTTTTTTTTTGTTATTCTGGAACATACGCCTCATCTCCTCTTAGATCTTGGATTTCCTCCCTAAAAGCAAATACCTTTAAAACACACACACACACACACACACACACACACACACACACACACACACACACACACACACACACACACACACATACACAGGCGTGCACACTTTAATGGACCAATGGGTTCCCTGGTGTCCGCGGGGGAAAAAGCCAATCTTCTTGTGGCGGTATTGCTGCTGTATGAAAAATGTATGATCAGATATGATACAAAGCCAAACTCATATCTACACCCTTCTGAATTAATAATTTTGTTTTAAGAGCACTCAATAACGCCCCCATCAGAAAGACATGGTGACGCAGGTCAAACCAGCCAGTCTCCAAGGATCAGCGCGGGTCATGTGATCCATGTTCAGGCTCCTCCCCCCAACCTGGGTCAGACTGTGGTCCCACATGTGTTCACTTTGGTCAAAATTACTTACGTGATGCTGATAATGAGACTTGCGCTGCTTTAACAGCTCCTCTGCATGTGTTCTTTGCCTTTAGGTTGCCTTTGTTTCTCTTCATTTGCCTCGCTTTGTTTTCTTTCTGCTTTCAGAAGCAGCAGCTTGGACTCGACAAACAGTGGCCCAATCAATCTGCACCTTCCAGACGTCTCAGCGTTTGCTTCTGGTTTGAAATATCATCAATATTTAATTAAGTGATTATCTTTTTAGGACACAACACAGATAGGGGAAAGGAAAGAAGCTTAAAAGTTGGCTTTGGTTCATGGATAATCCTCTTGTCAAAACTGCTGCTCCTGCAGCACCATCACTGTTCACCCACCTGACCAAACTAAAACCCTGCAGATAAAAAAAATTCCGACACTAATGGAAGCATTATGCTTTCAAAGAATTCAGCTCTTTTCAACCCGCAGACACAATTTCTTTCTACCTTTTAAGCCTGATGTTGTTTTGTAAATATATTTATGAGATGGAGATCCTGCCCATAACTGAATTGAGTTCATCCAATGAGTCATCTGTTTGTGTGATACACTCAAAAATGGACTCATTGGATTGGATTCCATGTAATAAATATATGTAGTCCCAACTAAATTAAATTACATTATGTTGCATGGATGGGTTTTATTGGAATTGGGGCTACATATATTTATTAGATGGAAATCCTGCTCATAATTGAATTGAGTTCATCCAATGAGTCAGTTGTTTGACACTCAAAAAACTGACTTATTGTATTGGATTCCATCTAATAAATATATGTAGTCCCAACTAAATTAAATTACATTATCTTGCATGGATGTGTTTTATTGGACTTATGGCTACATATATTTATGGAAATCCTGCACATAATTGAATTGAGTTCATCCAATGAGTCATTTGTTTGTGTGATACACTCAAAAAACTGACTCATTGGATTGGATTCCATTTAATAAATATATGTAGTCCCAACTAAATAAAATTACATTATCTTGCATGGATATGTTTTGACTTGGGGCTAGATATATTTATTGGATGGAAATCCTGCACATAACTGAATTGAATTCATCCAATGAGCCACTTTTTGAGTGTGTGTACTTTGTAAATTTGTAACAAAACTGTTTCATTGTCCCACAGCCTGGTTCATAAAAGGCTCCAAACTTTAACGGAGGTAAATTCTATGATTTAAAACAATTTATTCTGGAGCATCATGAGCACTAATGCTACAATCTTTGGTAAAGGCGTTAATAGCTGGTTTGATAATTTGATAATAAAACACCTCTCCAGGTCCTGTTTTAAAATTTTAAGGCTGAATTGATTCAGTTGTTGTTCCTGGAGGTAGGATTTTCAGCTGCACGTTATTAACCGCAGGTTGTTCTATTACCCACTGAAACTGCAATGTAACAGATCTATTAGGCCTGCTGTGATTTTAATAGTGGGACTCTTAAAGAACCATTCAGAGAAAACCACTAATGTTAGTACTCAATTGCCAATAACTAAAGTTGGCTATCGCACTCTTAAATTGTAGCCCTGGTTATTCCACATGTATCCACCACCGCTGCCGTTGCTGGAACAGGAAACTCCAGACCTCGTTGCTGAGAATATGGAGAGAATCATCTGTTGAGTCAGATTTGTTCGTCTCTGAGGAAAGCATCTAAAAAAAAATAAGAATATATGATCCTGTTCTTTTACATGTACATGTAAAGTATGTAATTTTGAGGGGGGTGTTTGGCCAACACTTTGTATAATCCGAGTCTCTACTGCTGGAGGAAGCTGCCGTCCAGTTTTGTTCCCATTAAGACCCACAAGTATTATATTTGTGTTGTTGTTCTGGGTGATAAATCAGAGGTTGTGAATAATTTACCAACACAGAGGAGGAGTGCGGTGAGAGATTTAAAGGTACTGCACAAAGAAAAGAAAGCTCTCATTTGTTTGTCTCCCTCTCTCTTTGTTCTCCTCTCCTCCCCTAAAACAGAGTCTGTGTCCACATCTGTCTCCATATCGCTTCTTTATTTTTTTTGCTCTCAGGTTGGTTTTTGTAAAAGAAGATTCTTTTACAAGCTGGTAGACCAGCTTGCATTAGACACACACACATACACACACCCACACACACGCCGTACATCACCACGGGCGAAGATCTTATCCAACTAATGTTTGTCACTTATCAAACTATCATCGTAAATTTTGCTTGAAGCCACTTTCAGTTGATGAACCTAATCTTTTGATATGGATTTGATTAGGATCAAAGAAATGGCTGGAATCGGTAGCAGTTAAACAATCATTATCCCACACGCCACCTATTACCGCCACCAAAAATGTTCTATTTTCATCTGAGTATGTTTGGTTGTCTTCAGACAATCGGCAAGAAACGATCAATGTTATTCATCTGAACACAGAGGCGATTTTAGACTTCCAGTTTTAGGAGTGCTTAGCACATTTTTAAAATTTTTAAAATCTAGTTGTCCAGAAATACAATTTCCCATGATTTCAGAGTGAAAACATTGCTTGTAAAAGCTGCATTCATTGTCAGAATGATTAAAAAAAAAAAAAAACATATTAGCAATAGATAACAGCCCATACATAAAATTCCTGCATTCTGGTGCAGTTTATATAACAAATAATTTAATCTCCTAATGTGGTGAGGACAAATAGTAATTGCAACTTAGGAGCAGGTCTGAAATATTCAGAGGCTGAGTACAGTATATTATCCTTGGTTTTATATTAGTCTTATGAGCCTATAGTTATTGAAGATTTTTTATTTCATCTTAACAGGTTATTATGTCATAGTACTTAGTACAGAACACTCACCCTGGTATCACTTTTCAATTATATTTAGTCAGTTTTAGGCATTACTTAGACTGTGTTTTAGTTTTGGCTATTCATTGATTTATTCTACAAACTGATTGGTGTCTCGGTTTTTCTGGCAGCACGTACATCCACGTTGTAAGTCATAAAAATACAGTAGTTGCAGGTGTTCTGATCAGTGAGGTTTAGTGCCCTGTGCAGGAGGACCTGGTTTAGCACAGCTACAGCAGCACTCCACTATAAGGCTGGATGGAGAACACAGATGGTATACTGCACATAAATGGGTTCAGGATAAGAAACATATGAATATGAATTATTTATTGAATTAACAGCAAAGCATAGAAAAAACAGACAAGATCTAATGAAGTCCTTAAAAGTAAGAAAAATAAAAATGTGTGACTTAAAAGTCAGAAATCATACCAAAACACCAGTAACACAAGTAAGACACCTCCACAGTCTGATACACATATTCAGTTTACCCTGAGCTTTACCTTCCATCCTTTGCTATTCTCAATGTCCATATCTATCAGATAAGGCAGGGGTGGCCAAGTTCGGTCCTCGAGAGCCACCTTCCTGACACTCCTAGTTGTGTCTCTGCTCCAACACACCTGAATCCAATGAAAGACTCATTAGCAGACTTTTAATGAGCCTTTCACTGGATTCAGGTGTGTTGGAGCAGGGGCTCTCGAGGAACGAACTTGGCCACCCCTGACATAAGGTCTATAACAGGGTTCTAGCTAGGATAAAATTTTAGCGTAGTGGTAATGTCAAGGGAGCGAAGCAACTGAGGGGGGGTGCGGAAGGGGGAAGCTTTTGAAAATTCAAGCTAAAAATTGGCCATTCTAGGGGTACCCAGAGGGGAAAAGCCAGGTACGACAGCCCAAGTCCCTTCATCATGTCCAGAAGGCTGGGGAAGTTTGTTGAGTGGGCAGTCTCATTTTGGGTTAGCCAGTACATGGCCCTCAGTGAGGCAGTTGGAGTCCGTGGACATTTTTAAGTCAATACTTAAAACCTATTTGAATTATCTTTCTTATGAGTAGATTTTATTTTGTTATGTTTTATTCTTTTACTTCTGTTTTTGATTAGGTATTTGAATTTTTTTATTTATTTATTTAAATTTTTTATGTTGAACTGTTCTGTGTGAGGCACCTTGAGATGGCTTTTCTTGTAATTTGGCACTTTATAAGCTGATTAAGTTGAAACTGAACAACATTTTATTGAGTCTTAAAGTAAATAAATATGAAATTGGTTACTGGATCCTTAAACTCTGGACATAATAAACTCTACATGGTGGATCCTTGATCTCTGGGCATAAACATAAAAGGGAGTTTTTCCTTCCCACTGTAGCCAAGTGCTTGCTCACAGGGGGTCGTTTTGACCGTTGGGGTTTTACATAATTATTGTATGGCTTTGCCTTACAATATAAAGCGCCTTGGGGCAACTGTTTGTTGTGATTTGGCGCTATATAAAAAAATTGATTGATTGATTGATTGTTTTTGTCAAAAGCATTTCCTTTCAGACATTATTATTGGCATGAATATATTTCCATACCTATGAGCTGAGCTCTTACAGCTGTGCTGTAGGTCAGGTTTATAAAGAATGCAAGACGTCTCATTTTGGGAGGAAAAAACGTTTTAGTCAATTGTAGTTTGTCTGTATTGCAACGTTTGTAAGAGGTGTCATTTTATTTAAAGCGGCAATTCGTTTTGAAGTTATTAATGCCGAGCGGACTCTGGTCTCAGCACAGAGCCGCACGGAGGACGATTCTCATTTTGTCGACTGCAACAAGACAAGAGTCCCCTTTAGTGACTTTAATCCACACAAAAGTGACTCGTGATATTTTAATGGCTTTCAGAGGGGTTAAGAAGCGGACTTACCGCTTCTGAAGAGCAGCGAATCAAAGAGCCATGAGCCATTGAATCGAAGCACTGCAGAAACGGTTGATTACAGATGCTGTATTGAAAATCGTAACAGTCGAAAATAAGCATAACGGTCCAAAATTATAGCGTAACAGGCCGTAACGCAAGTTTGCGCTAGCTAGAACCCTGCTATAGAGTGCACAAACCTCACCTGAAGCTTTTTTTGCTTTTGAAAAAAATGCTCTGATATTCATCACTGCACTGCAGGCTTGGTTTGCCACTTACTACCAACAAATAAAAACACAAAATGAGTTTTATGATTTATGCCTTTTTAGCAGGAATTTAAATTATTCACTTATTATCATGCTGTGCATTAAACTTCGTGGTAAAGTTTACTGTCTTAATTCTTAAATGCTTAGTTAAGGACCTTAACTAAGCATTTAAGGTAAGATCTGTGTACATGGGATTTGATGTAGGAGAGTGATTTGTTCATGGAAGCTACACAGATTGAAGGTCCAGCACCATTTAGTAGCTGACAAGAGGATTTAGTTGAACAAAAAAAGACAACACCGAATCAATCTTACATTTGACCACGCACAGCACACACAAATTTGTAGAGCAATATACTGTTTTGCGATAGGTAGCTAGGTGAGTAAAATAAGCACTTTTCAGAAAGTTGCACTTGCTCTTCACATTCTGAGACATAAACTGTGAATAAATACCTCGCAAAAATCACATGACAGCGCGGCTGGGCGAGGTTACCACCAGCGCTCACAGGACCTCTGCTAAATGAGCGCCACCCACAGCAGCACCACGTGACACAAACACATGCCAGAGCAGAGAGAGAGATGAATGTAGGCGCACTTCGTGGACTGAACCATTTGCCCAAGAAGGGGAGATGATCAAATTACTGTGTTCTTCTAATACATATTTTGGCATAATGCTTGAAATAGGTTGTTTAAAAAAATAGTAGTATAGAAGCATATATATATATATATATATATATATATATATATATATATATATATATATATATATTTTTTTTTTTTTTTTTTTTTTTAGGGGTGCTTAAAATATATTTAGGGTAAATAGGCTAACTCCGCTCCCGTCTGAACATCTTGGTGTTTATTGGGATTTTGGATGTCAATTTTTAATCACTTTTGTACTTTTTAAATGAGGCTTTTTCCAACATGTCCATCGGTTTCTGCAGCACCAGCCTCAGCATGCTACAAGAAAGTCCGTTCAGGTTCATGTGGATCTGTTAGGACAGGAATGAGGGTCATGCATTTAGCTGTATGTTATGTCATATACAGTAATTTACAATATACAAGCCAATTCAGCCTCATATAAAATTATAGAACTTTTTTTCCAATTTCATACGTTGTGTTAAATCCAGTCACAAAAGGTTGTTTTTCTTTCATTCTGCTTGGAACTTGTTTCAAATAGAAACATTATCTTTCATGATCTTTTAGTTCTCGCCATCATGGTGTGTGCAACAAAGCTGCAGCAATCAAGTGATTATTAATCCGCTATTAAATTATCGTATTTGCCCGTCGGAGGGTTAAATGCCCAGCTGAAATTAAATTAAATTAACGAATGAGAACAGAACAAAAAATGGACACAATCAGATGAGTTATTTACGATATTTTTATTTGTGACGAAATTCGTCAAGGATTGCCTGTTGGGATGAAATTAATGAAATTTGTATTAATTGGAAATTAGATGAAATTAAAGGGCAGTCTGGGATCCACTGCTAGAGCTGTTGCGCCCACGACCCCATCCCGGATAATCGGTTGAAGATGAGTGAGTGCTGAGTGAGTATGAAATTAGACATGTTACTCAAAATCCGATGTACATCATATTGGCCAAACTCATGCATCGGCCCACCCCTCTTCTGTGGGCCTTTTTCATGGGCAAGCTCGGTCCCTGGACCCAAACTTGTGAACGGTCCTGAAAAACTATTGGGTGGGGCTGTACGCTGATTGGTGGTTACGTCACAAGATGAAAACAAGCAACAAGTGCCAAGCCAGAAACACAAAATGAGAACTGCAGAAGAACCAAAACAAAATATGAATATTACAGACGACAGATGCACCTACAAGGTGGTACAAGTGCTGTTGGCTTTCTTTTTGACGTATGAGATCCAGCAAAGATTTGAGTCCTCGAGGATGAATGAGAAAATCTACATTGAGGATGAAAGTGTCAGTGCATACATGGCTGCACAAGCCCACTGGGTCAACAGAAGACCTGGGATGGTCAATTACAGAGTCGGACCCGTAAATATTTGCTCAAGTTCTGTTGGTGGCAATTGACCTAAATTGTCACAGACCCAATATATCAGGAATATACGTTCATCTCATCTCGTTTCTGACTTTGGGTGTTTTGGTGCCAGTGTACCTACTCCTCATTGGTACCTACGGTGTAAGTATCAAGTGTGTATTCTTATAGAGCAACTATATTTGCAAGAATGTGTGGCACTAAATCAGGGCACTAAATCTCACTGTGATACTATAAAAGTACACGAGAACACATTTGATAGTGTGCAGTTGCAATTTTTGCAGCTGACCTTGAATATTTAGGGTGAAAATTCAATTTCACAGGTTTGTTTTCCAAAGCTGATTAAGACTCAGCCGTTTTACTGAATTCTGTGTAGCTAAGCAGCTAGAACAAGCCACTAACACTGCCGCTGTTCAGACGATGGCTCCCCGTGGGACCGCCCTAGCTGGTGAGTGGATGCATTTATGTGAGTGTAAGGCACTTTGTATAAAAGCATCCGCCAAATGGCATTCTTAGTAATTGGGATGGCAGCTATGGTGCTTTATGAGCTGCAGGAACCTCAACTCAGCTTCACTCTGTTTAAACAAAAGACATCTGAGTGGGTAGTTTTCTCTTTGGGAGAAGTTTTCACTTTGGGAGGTCTACAAGCAGAACATGTTCCCAACTTAGATCTATGCTTGAGACTGTGAATCAGGAGAAGACGTTTTTTATTGTTGTCAGTTGTGTTTATTAGTCAGATTTAATTAACAAGCAGCAAATGGCCTTGCTGGGAACCAGACCCAGGCTTTAGGAATGACAGAAACCAACAAGAGAGCTAATCTGAAGCTACAAGTAACTTCAAAACCACACAGTTGTTGATAGACGAAGAGGGAAGTGTCATGAGCATTCATACAACCTCCTGTCAGGTTGTGTGGACATGTGACCGAGCTGTTTGAGTTTTAAAACATCCATTTTTCAACAATAGAAAAAAAAAAAAAGCTTATTTTTTATTTTGTATATTTCTGTGCAGAAATGCTCTCTCTCTCTCTCTCACAGGCCTCATTCACTGCGTATCTCACTCCACTGTCTCCCTCACTATATCCTACCTGCCTTCTCTGTTTGTTTTGCCTTGAGGCAATTCTGTTCTGATTTGGCGCTATATAAATGAAATAAATAAATTGAATTGAAATTGTTTTACAGCTTAACAACAAACAATGATTTCCTCTTGGCTGTGTGAAAGTGTAGCGCCAGAAAGTAGCAGAATATATCTCATCTTCTGCCTTGTAAAATTTAGGACAGACTCCAAATCCCGATGAACTGAGACTTTTTCTCTCTTACTCTCTCTCTCACTACAAATACAGCAACATTTGTGTGTCTTTAAAATACTTTATCTGTAGTTTAAAGGGAAAATTTGACGTTTTTCAACCTGGGTTATATTTTTAGTTGCTGAGGTGTTCATCTTATTACTTGAGACAAAAATGAATCAATTCATTGTAGTACTAATTTAGAACACAATACCTTTACGGGCTAACTTCATGTATTTGTGAAAGGAAAGCTAAAAACACACAGTAACTCACTTCTTGTCACCACTTAATATGTGAAAATGTAATTAAAAGTTTACCAATATGCAGTGGTGGGCACAGTTCAGCGAATCCGATAACCGCTAATTATCAAAGCTAATGTTTTTGCTCACAAATTAGCTTTTCAGATGAGTTTTAAAACTATCATTGGACCAATTATCTTCCGATAAATTTCGTTCTGACAACTTTCAGTCTGATAATTTTTTTTTTTTTTTTTTTGCGGGTAAAGTGAGCAAAGTTTAACAGTCAAAAACGTTTGTAAACCCTAAAATCAAACATTTTAATCTGTCTGTTGTGTGTTTGTAGCAGACTGGCTGCCTGTTGCTTGCTGATGATGGCATCATTAAACGCAAAACATGATTGGCCGGTCGACACAGGGAGCATTGTGGGTAGTGTAGTTTAGGTTCACTTTGGACATTACAGTGAGTGTTATCGTCTGCTCAACACAAAACCAAAACAGACTAATTTTAACATTATTTTATTTTATTTCTTTGTGGCTGACGGTATAATTTAATCACCAAGACTTGGTGTGGGGGAGAAGCTGTCACAGCACAGCTGTGTGTACAGCGGGAGGGACTTTTCTCTACTGTTTAGACATTGTTTTGGATTTTAAAAAAAGGACACTTTATGTGGATTATTTATTCAGATGAATCGCACTGAATAAATTAATGGACGTATTCCGGTTGTTTAAGCTGCAGGGGTGAAAGTGTGTGAAAAAAGCAGCAACGTTTTAGTTCGTAAATGACGGTGTATCTAATATCAAGATAAACTGTGACTTGTAATACTGTGTTTTACTGCTTTTGAAAGATGATGACAGTGTTTGGAGTTTTATTTTTTATTGATTAATTTGTTCTTGCGTTCTTATGTGTTTGTGATTCTTGAATTTACCCAGCAGCCTCTGTGGCACTTAAAGTGAAACTGGTTTATCAGAAGTTGACAGTGTAATATGATGTAGCCGCATCCGAATCAATACTAAAAGTTATTGGTCATCGGTAATAAAGATAAATTTTTTAGCTTTTAGCTTTTTTAGTTTATCAGCTTTTCAGTTATCGGATTAATGGTTTTCAAAGCTAACTTTTTGGTTAGCTGTGCCCACTACTACCAATATGGACAGGAACATATCTTGAACATTCATTCATTCATTCATTCATTCATTCATTCTGTATACCTGCTTCCTCCAATTAAGGGTCACGGGAGTCTGGAACCTATCCAGACCCCCGTAAAACTTGAAAATGACACCATTTGAAATTTAGTTCAGAAATCATTTTTTCCTGAGACATCCATCCCTCATCCATCAGAACTTCATGGTTTCACCCTTACATTGTCTCCACATAAAGTCTCTCCAAATATAAATCCATGTTTGTGTGTGTTTTAGGTGACTTTCTTGAATGTGACTGTGAGGGCTTCCTGATATAAATTGCATCAGATAGGATCTACAGCAGCACAAACACATGCACGCTTGTTTTCACAGTAATATAAAGGAATCTGGATGCAGACAGACGTCTCAAAATCAGCTGTGCATACGTGCGTCCACGAATGTGTGGAAATGCTTGCGTGTAATGATGCAGAAACTTTAATAAAGGCTTTACAAGGCAGAGATATAATTCTTTTTCTCTACTTGAAGCTATTTCTCTCTCCCTCTCTCATGCATACCTGCACACACCATTTAATTTAAATCCCAACCAGGTTGAGCGGTCAAGGGAGAGAGGAGCGAGGGGTACAACATGCAATGAATATTGGGACATATATTAAGTGTCACAATGAGACATCCACTTTCACTTTTTCATCTTCTCCGTGGCTTTTCTTCGAGCTCGCTCAGCCTTTCACTACTTGTCTGCCTTTGACGTCCCGCCCTCGCACACTCAGACTGACTAATGTGGAGCTTGGAGATGAGGGAGGAGGGCCAGAGAATGCTCGACAGAGAAACTGGAAGGGAGGGGTCTTGAAGATGAATCTGTATGTTTTCCTCGCTTCCTGTCCACATTGTGTGTTGCTACTATCTCAGTTTCACTGGTTGTCATATGTTCTCACAGAGCACTCTACTGGTTTCTCTTGTTTCGGTGCAGTCTGGATTCTCTTTGGGTTTACTTTCAGTTTATTTTCTCCAAGTTTTAAGAAAACTACATATGACACACTACTGTGTGTGTATATATGAGGTCTGTGAGAAAAGTATCCGACCTTATTATTTTTTAAAAAACCATATGGATTTGAATCACGTGTGATTACATCAGCCAAGCTTGAACCCTCGTGGGCATGTGAGAGTTTTTTCACGCCTGTCGGTGACGTCATTCGCCTGTGAGCATGCCTTGTGGAAGGAGTGGTCCAGCCCCCTCGTCGAAATTCCTTTGTCTGAGAAGTTGCTGAGAGACTGGCACTGTGCTTGATCAAAATTTTTTCAAAAACTGTGAGGCACATCCGAGTGGACATCATTGGAGAAATTCAGCTGGTTTTTGGTGTTTTTCCTGTGGCGGGCGTGCCTCGCCGGCTGCGAGCTGACGCGCCAATCCGTCCGCATGTCTTTCATTAAAAAAATCTCCTTTAACAGTGGAATGTCCGGATAAACTGCTGATTCCGAGCTCTTCTGAAACTTCTCTGTTCTCTCACGACGTCCTGGGTCAACAGAGGCTTAAATCTGGAGGTTTTCAGCTTGAAACAGGATGACGATGTCGCCTCGGAGCGCTGCGCGACATCCCGCTTCGTGGGAAGTCCTTACAGCGATAGAAACAATCCAAAATCTCATCAGCCGTTAAAAGTTACACAGAAAACCAGCTGAATTTCTCAAATGATGTCCACTCAGATGTGCCTCACAGCTTTTGAAAAAATTTTGATAAAGCACAGCGCCAGTCTCTCAACAACTTCTCAGACAAAGGAATTCCGACGAGGGGGCTGGACCACTCCTCCCACAAGGCGTGCTCACAGGCGAATGACGTCACCGACAGGCGTGGAAAAACTCACGCATGCGCACGAGGGTTCAAGCTTGGCTGATGTAATCACACGTGATTCAAATCCATGTAGTTTTTAAAAAAAATAAAACTGTCGGTTTCTTTTCTCACAGACCTCGTATATAAACAGCACTAACAACACAAGTACTTTCAGAATTTAGACCACTGTCTCTGTAGACCATCAAAATGGAGATGAAATGAAACAAGAGCTTCTTGTACTGTTGACCTTCAACTTTAAATCAAGACGTTTAAGATAAATATGCTATTAATCATTACACATTACAGCATTTTTATACAAAGTCCCTCTGTTTTCAGTGACCAGAAGTACTTGGACAAACTACTTATACACTATTATAATACTATACAGTATTATTTCTAAGACAAACCATCACTGTTATAGACAGTTTTTGTTGTTGTTGTTGGATACATGAACATTTCCAATTCAGACTTCATTTACATCAATCATTGAGAAACACAGACTGTGCAGTGTTGTACCGTAAATCTGTCTGGAGTTGGTGACCATGTATGCAGAGACTTGTGAGGGAAGCCACCAAGACATGCAAACAACCCTGAAGACCTTACAGACAGCTGTACCTGTGAATGGAGAGACTGTGCTTGATCCAAATTTTGCCTATTGCACCACCAGTTATCCTGCTTGATGACGGAGTGGCAGCAGAGAATGATTTTCATTCAAGAAAGCAACTCAAATCTCGGCTAGAGTCTCCCATGTGCCTTCTGACAAAGCATAGCTCAAATTAGAAAATGTTTCAAAAATGATGACACAATGGCAAAAAGTTGTGTCACTGACCACCTATTTATGCACGACTGCATAAAATTTAAAGTTAAATCAGATTTTGACTCTTGAAATTTGTTGTCAAAGTGAATAAATGAAGACTGGAACGATTGCATCACCCAGACAGTCATCATCAACTGCTGCATTTGAATTTGTTCCTCTTTGTATTTCTGTAGTATTGCAGCTTTTTTTTAACCTTCTTGCTTTGATGCATTGTGAACATGTTGTAGTCCTTTGAGTCACTCCTCTGCATGTGGCTATCTGGTACATTCTTGATCAGAGCCCAGCAAAGAAAAGAAGGAGAGAGGAGAAAAAGAGCCACAGGGATGGAAGGACTGCAACCACAGCAGGGGCGCCTGTCTGCCATCGCTCACTGAGAGAACATATAAGAGAGGAGCAGGGGGTGAGGGCGGGTGGGGGGGGGGCAAGCTGAGAAACGAAGGGGTGGAGGGAGACGGGGAGGGTTTTCTTAAAGCTCAGTGGAGCGTTGATGCATCTCCGTCCAGCTGAGAGCAAAGAGATGGAGAAGCTATTTGCTCTACCAGGAGGTCTGCAGACGGGGATGAGGAGGAGAAACGAGCAGCGAATGAAGGGACGGAGGAAATGGCGAACTCAAATGAGGGGGAAACAGATATCGATGTGGAAGAAAAAGTCCAACAGAGACTTAAGGAGGGATTAAAAGGAGGCTGCTGTGATAATAATTGCTATAATATTTCCTCTTCAATATGCAACTGCGGCGGGGAGGGACAGATCGCTGAGATTTGTTTGTGGAATGACATGGAAATAATAGTCCGTAATGGCATTTTTGATGATGTTCAACTTCATCACATCACTACTGCATGATGACATCATTATGAAGTTATTCATAGCAATCAATCACAAATATTTTGCTGATCAGTATATATGTTTTAGATCATCTGTCTAGGGTTTTTGGTTGCTGAGATATGCAAAAAAGGTGTTTTTTGGTCTGTTTACCTTGATCTCTGACCAAACTACTCCAAAATCTAACAACTTCTAAAGTTTAAGTAATATTCCCACTATGTTTAATACATCTTGGCTTCTTGGTTGAAATTTTCAAGAAGAAATTTGTTTTGGAGCATGTTTTCCTTGATCTCGACCTTTTGAACTAACTACTGTATCAAATCACCTCCACATATCTATCCAAGTAAAATTCCCACCAAGTTGAAAGGAAATCAGTCCAGCCATTTTTGAGTTATCTTGTCCACAGACAGACACACGCACATGCACGCCCCACAATACCCTACTTTGCTGCTTTACCAGCACACAGGGTAATAATCAGTGGTTTACAAAGTCTAATACAGGTTAACAAGTTTGACAACCCTCAGTTTTGTGAAACAGACTGATACATCTTCATATTATCATGAGAGAAGGTAAGGGAGCATGAAACCCTGTCACCAAAGAATTGAACACATGAAGGGATGGCACAATGCCTTCTGCACCCGCACCACAAGATGGCACTAAATATTACACACTGTAGCTTTGAAATTGTAAGAAATTTTCTTAGTTTTCAGATTTATTTTAGAGCATTACCTTGAATTCATCAAAAATCTGTGAGTGGTGCAATGTTTATCCTCCTCTTTCAGTCACTCTTCAAAAACACACTTTGCGCATTAAGTGGCTTTACTCCTCTTTCTGGTCTCATGCACTCAAATGAGTGCTAGTAGTTCTTTCCTGATTTCTTAACTACAAATAATTATTTCATGAGCTAAGCTGAATAATGTGCAGGAAGGAGATTTATTGATTGATATTAATATTAATTTCAAAAGCCTACTTTCTTCAATGCTGTCTTCCGCTTCCTCTGAATCTTAACAGTGTCTTTTCTCCGATGGGTTGACTTCCTGAGTTCACCTCGTGGTGGATCTGAGGAGGCGTCTGCTGCCATTAAATGTATGTTGTGAACCCTCCCATTATTAAAACATGGAGATCACTCATCCTGAATGGGCCCACCATTCTTTCTTTTAAAAATTAATAGAGAGTGGAAAAGAAGAGAGAAGGAGGGCAAAGAGAGGGAGGGAGTGTGAAGGCAGGAGAGAAGATTTGAACAGGAGAATGGAAGAACAACACAGCTCTTGGTTTTAAACACAGGCACGAGGAGGTACATTAGAGCTATCAAGAAATAAGAAATGAGTTCAGAAATCAGAGCTTCAGATCATTACTCAGCAGCTGAAAACAGCTTTATTTCTCTTGGCTCCCCAAAAACGGCTCTTTCGCATCAACTTAAAATGATTAATACTTGCTGTTAAAGGTGCGCTGAAATAATAAATCCAGCTGTTATTTTGGCTGCGCTTCAAATCTGCTGCTGTTTATCATGATATTTCAAATACATTAAAAAAGGACTTTTTTCATATTTATAAAACTCATATTGGTCATACTGATAAACGTTCCTCAGCTTTAACAAAAGCCTGGACATGCACCCTGTAAAATGCAGTGACTGAGTGAGCGAATGAGTTCTGATTCTTTCCAGACTGTTAACATGATAACTCAAAAATCTTAAATATTTTCATCTTGTAATGTTTCCAAATTAAAAGAGCATATAATGAGAATCAACATATTAAAAATTGATTAATTTTGATGTATGTCTGATGTTCTGTCTGCCCCCTGCTGGACATATCTGGGCTTGCTGTATGGTTAATCTTTGTCTTAATTCTTGTTCTGGTATTAGTTTCCTTATCTACAGGTTTCAAACCCTTCTCGTATTATGTCCTATGTGTTAGATTTCTAGTGTTTATCTTATGGTTTGTACGCCTCAGCATTGTGCTTTTATTTTGACAGTCCTGCTCATAGTGGTCGTTGCTGGCTTTATTTCCTGGGCCCTTAGGTTGCTTGGCTCATGTGTGACTTTCAGAAGGGTCGGAATATAAATGTGAAGCAAAGGTGCAATAGTCTGTCAACTGTGTGAGGTTAATATGGAATAAAATCTGTGAGGGATGTTCTAGGACAGTGGTATCCAAAGACATTCCAGAAAAGGCCAAGATCATGCAGATTTTCTTTGCAACCACCTACTCGAGCGGGCAGTTTCACTGACAAAGTATTCAAAGTGATGTTAATCAGTGAAATCACCTGCTGGAGTCAGTGACAACAAAGAAATCCTGTATGCTCTTGGCTGTTCCTGCAGTGTCTTTGGACACCACTGTTCAAGGATCTTGTTGCAGACGTAGGAGTAGGTCACCATCAAGTTGTTCTCAAGTCACAAAACTGCAAGTTCGAAGTGATTTTCCAAGTCATCTGTCAACAGATGACAGTCAAGATGCCTTGGGACTTGAGTTGGAACTGCAAGTTCCCAGTTAGGACTTACTGTACCCCCACCTATGGCTGTTGGATCTATGCCATGAAGAATTAAGGCTCCCCCTTGAAGGCAAATGGAGGTCCAACCCAGTACTAGCAAGGAGGGGTTCATGGATGAGGGGTTGGAATACTCAACTCTGATGCAGGTCAGTGCTTCATATCCCACTGGGACCAATGACTCTCAACCAACCCAACAACAAATGGGGACCTGACTCTCTGTAGAAAACCGGTGGGATTCCAACATCCTTTACCCCTATGATCAACACATGATGAACCTACTAAAGTGGCCATGATTACCTGGGCTTGAGTCCCGCTGTCCTTGTACAAAATGCTTCACCTGCACTGTCTCAATCCCAATGGGTATTGGCCTTGGCTGAGGAAGTAACCTGCAATGGACCGGTGTCCTGTTGAGGGGGAATCAAAGAATCTCATTGGCTTTATGCCATGGAATCAGCACTTGAATGAATAAGCCTTGAGATCTGTATAGGGCTTATTTAAGTATCTGAGCTTTCTCAGAATCATCCTTACCCCACAAAGTGAGATCTTGCATGGAATCCCAGACCGAGGGAGATTGACAGTCATCTTGTGTTTCTTCCACTTTCTAATAAATAATCATAACAGTTGTTGTCTTCTACCAAGCTGCTTGCCTGTTGTCCTGTAGTCCATCCCAGCCTTGTGCAGGTCTACAGTTTTGTCCCTGGTGTCCTTAGACAGCTCTTTGGTCTTGGCTATGGTGGACAGGTTGGAGTGTGATTGAGTGTGTGGACAGGTGTCTTTTATACAGGTAACAAGTTCAAACAGGTGCAATTAATACAGGTAAAGAGTGCAGAATAAGAGGGGTTCTTAAAGAAAAATTAACAGATCTGTGTGAGCCAGAATTCTTGCTGGTTGGTAGGGGATCAAATACTTATTTTATGCAATAAAATGCAAATTAATTATTTAAAAATCATACAATGTGATTTTCTGGATTTTTTTTTTTTTTTTTTTAGATTTTGTCTCTCACAGTTGAAGTGTACCTACGATAAAAATTACAGACCTCTACATTCTTTGTAGGTGGGAAAACCTGCAAAACTGACAGGGGGTCAAATACTTATTTTCCCCACTATATCTGCCCTGCAATAAAACTTTACAGTTTGAGCAGCAATAAAATTAACCGTAAATTTGTGGTATCCCTCAGCTAAGAACTAGATTACAAGACAAACTGTCCATTTTTGTCAAAGAATTGAAGAGAACGACACATTTACATAGAAAACATAGTGATTGTTTGGAAAGTGGTTGTTTAAATTAATGTCACACTGTGAATGTGTCGAAAGGGTGACAGTTTAAGATCCATCGCAGAACGTGACAATGATAATGTCTTGTATCTGACACAGTTTGATGTACTGTGGATTCTAACAGCCACCGCGGAGAAAACACATGTACACACTAATGGAGGCGCATGGCTCTAAATTGATTGTGTCACGCAATTACTGACATAGTACACAAACACACAACATGTCAGTCCCGCGACAAAGGGATTGGTTGTCTGTCATGTTAACTGGCAGGTCATTAGCCAGCCTGTAAACCACAAAATTAACATCCTGTGACACACTCACTCACACAACGCACACATCACGTACTGTTTTTTTGAGTAGGAAGCAACACAACTAACATGACATGTGACAAACATTATGTGAGCAAAGCAACATGAGCACAAATAAGTAGTGCAACTCCCGCTGCTGTCACCGTACAGTCAGAACAAAAATATGAACTAGTGCAATCCCACAGATAAGAACACTCGAGTCTCGCCAAAATCCTCCTCCCGCCGCCCCAAAAACTGAAAAAATAACCCTATATTTTAGTAAATACACTGAAAAAAGTGAAACACAGTGCACTTCATTCAAAGTACTTATTTACATTGGTCTAATGGAAAATTGTGGTTTCCAGTTTAAATCTGCTGGAATCACTTTACAAAATCCTAAATATACATTGTGAGAAACTAAAAAAATTAGTTGTAACAAATTACATCAATTTTTTTAAGTTGATCCAAAGTAGCATTTTTTTCAGTGTATATTAAATTAAATTAATGAAATATATAAAATCTCCCAAATATAAATAGATAATTATCTTAGTAGGCTCCCTTCATCTTGGTATGCGTGAAATATACGTTTTTAATGGGCTAATATTAGCATTAAAGCTCGCGATCATCATTTATCACTATGTTAACAAAACACATAACTCAATGTTGAAAGACTAATAACGTTAGCATATAACACGATGCTCACAGTACAACAAATTAAACTTGCCCTGTTCTCCTCATGAAAGGCGTTTTTGCCCTGTCTGTCAGAATGACAGATTCCGCCCCCCAATTTCGAGTGACAGGTCCAGACCTAGTAATTAACACAGCAATACGATTTAGTCCGACGTCCGGGTGACATCCTGTTTTAATTAACTCGATCATGGTGGACAAAGAGATACTACACTCCTCTAATGATTCTTAAAACACCTGTAATCACAAATTCAAGGCAAATGGGAACAGAAATCGATCAGGAGCAGATTGAGAGAAGAGAGTGAGAGTCATTTAGCAAAAGTGAATGAAATTCAAACAATGAACTGACAGAAACACAAAGAGAATAAGAATTAAAGACCACCGTCGTCCTGAATCTTCAAAGACGTACCTGAATCCTCCCCTGTTGTTCTGCAGAGTCCCGGCGACTCCGACCTGCTCCTGCTGCTCTCGTGATGGACTTTAAGGAAATTGGCCATCATCTTCCACTCATGTATTGTGTCAATCAAACCCACCAAGGTCCCTCTGTCTGAAAGATGCAAAGAAGACAGGATAGAAAATGCAAATTTATTAAAATATGTAACAGATGCAAAGAAAGCTGAGGGTTGGAAATATCAAATCAAAAACTCAATTGTGTGGCACAAGAAACTGATATACAGATATAATTTGGCTGATTTAGGTTTGAGCCATCTGTGATTTTTCTCCCTTCAATCACAAATACGGAGCTATCAGAAGACCTGATTGGAAGAAATGAGAAAATTCCTGCTTTTAAGGCCTACACACATTCCTGAAAAAAAAAAAGTTGGGATGCTAAAGCATTTACCACTTGGTAATGTTGCCCATTCCTTCTAACAACACTTCCAACGTCCCATTTTTCCTGCAAACACATCTTAAGTGTTATGTGCTGACGCGGGTCAGAGAACCGAACCAGCATCTGACAATGGCCCAGCGCTAAATAACCAGAAAGTGGTTCCAAGAAACAAATTTATTCCCCCTCATGTGCAATAATCCATGTACAACATAAATAGTCAGCTGTCTTGGCAAGGTGAAGGACGGCGCGCTCTCCAGCGCCCAAATGGATCAAAGTCCGGCACTTCTGCACTCAGATTCACTGACGAACACCCCCCAGGTGAATACGACAAACTGACTCTGTGAAGGACGGAAAAGGTGAGGTAAGTCAACAGAGCTACAACAAATATCCTTCAGAGGCACACACTATCAGCAACACATTCAGGTCTGAATTTAAGCCTTATGTAAATGAGCAGCTTCTCACAACAGGTGGAGGATCATCAATCCGTACGCCACGGCAGTGAGAAGCAAACTGCACAATTCTCATCAATGTTCAAATATACTGCGTAACAAAACGCCAAATTACTATTAACGATTATTCAGACGATAATCACCTCTGATGTGTGCTGACAGCATGTGTCCCTCACCCGTCCTCCTTCACAGGCACGATGTGTCAAACCCTGGCGTGGTCCTCAGCGTCTCACAACCGAACGTCACAAGGTCGAGTTCCCGGCAATTCTGCTCAAATCACTCATGGCTTAAATGCAGAACGCCATCTCATTATCTGCTTCAGCTGAAAGTCTTTAAGTCTGCACATGAGCATCATCCACAGGTGCTGCAAGTTGTTAGGCCTGCACGTGAACATCCTCCACAGGTGTAGCCAATAGTTCTGATGAGGGTGAAGGACTCTTCCGCCAGCACCTGTTGTGTGGGCCGCCAGAAGAGGAGCTACTGCTGGCCCACCACCAGAGGGCGCCCTGCCTGAAGTGCGGGCTTCAGGCACGAGAGGGCGCTGCCACCACGGACACAGCCGGGGGTGACAGCTGTCACTCATTATCTCCTGACAGCTGTCACTCATTCATGCTTCATCTCACTCCATAAAACCCGGACGTCATCTCCACCTCATCGCCGAGATATCGTCAAACCATTCAGGTAGTATTCTCAGCCTTGAAAGGGAACTGTGTATCAGTCTGAACTCTTTTTTGCAGCCGCTTTCCTGTGGTGTTCCGTGTCTGTGTGACCGGCGTTCGGTGTGTCCAGCAACGGCTCTGCTGCACACCTCTACCAGATAAGTGGGTAGATAGGAGCTGCACGAGTGTGTGTTAGAGGTGGAGGTGGCATTCCCACCGTTGTTGCTACTGGGTGTGCACACACCCATATCTTATTGTCTCTGCTCCCTGCCAGCAGTACCAGATCCGACCTTCGAAGACGGTGGCCACCTGGGGACTCGGGACTCGGCGGCTCCAGTATTCTCCGGGTTCGGTGGCGAAGGAAATCGTGTGGTTCCGGTTCATCTCAGGACAGACGTCTTCTATCCTCGAGCCTGCCCACACGTCACCCTTGTGATTGACTGTCTGTTAAATTTCACATTCCTCTGTGTTGTGCTCATTCACAACAGTAAAGTGTTCATATTTGACTCTTTCATTGTCCGTTCATTTGCACCCCCTGTTGTGGGTCCGTGTCACTACACTTTCACAACAGCACCTTCTCCACAGAAAAAAACAGTTTGCATACCACCTGGAGAGCAAAGAAAAGAAAACAGCACCCAAATGTCCAGCCAAACCCCCCAACACACAACAGTACCCCCCCATCAACGGGAAGCCTCCCAGCGACCGAACAGACCAGGCCCGAGAACAGCACCTCCCTCCGGGGTCCACGACAGGAAGCAGACGGTGTAACGCCCCCAAAGTCCACAGCAGACAGCAGGACAGGGCACCGCGGCTGGAAGGCCGGCTGGCATCAACAAAAACCCGAAAAGAGTCCCAAGTACAACCTAACATACAAGAAAAATACAAAACCCACCCAAACCCTCCCCAGGGGACCGTCCCATCCAACCCCAGGAAGAAAAGAAAAACTCCCAAATCCAATAACCCAACTTAGCCCCGACAACACAATACAAACACAATTTCACAAAGAAAAATAACAAACAACCCCTCCAGATGACGTGCAGAGCTCAACACCCCCCAGAAGACCTTTACCGCCAGTTCCAGGAGTAATAACCAAAGCCGGAATCCCACAGAGGTCCCCAGGTATACATGGAGCAACAGCGCCCCCCAGAGGACCATACCATCAACCCCAGGAGGCACCCTCCCCACAACCCAGGAACCCCAGACCAGGCCACACTTGGCTAGTCGGCCCCACAATCAATTCCCCCCCAGAGGACCGTCCCATCAACCCTGGAGGTGGAACCTGGAAGGAAACATAAAAAACACAAAAATCCAACCCCCGACGGACTCCACTAAACCACCCCGGGGGCAAAGAAAACAACCGGAAACCCTGTTACCCTCCCCAGCACCCCGAAAGACCCCAGATTACTCCCAGAGCCTATCGTCAGTACAGTTTCGGCAAACGGCACAAAACTACCAAGCCGGGGAAGGAAACAGGAAAAACTAACCCAGTCCTATCCCCTAAGCACAGTGGAAAACCGGAAATACGTCCGGTGCCCCTAAACTGACCATACCACCAGCCTATCGGGAGGGGTGGAACTACCGAAATGGCGAACGGCACAGATCGGCCCACCACTCCGACTGAGGTACGTTCCTGCTGCACTACACCCCGGTAACGCCAATGACGAACGGTCAAAGGCCCATCGGGGCTGGAGTGGAACCGGGTAACAACCAAACCCAAAAAAACGCCCCTGACAACCCCCCCCCTACGTGCAGAGGTTTTCTGAGAAGCGCTCAGCGTAACCAACCAGCACCACCCCACAACCCAAAAGACAAACGGTCTTAGAGTACGTGAGGTTGGGGTTAGGGAAACAGGGAAATAAAAAACAAAACAAAACGACCCAATCCACAAACAAAAATGACCTAAGTTCAAATAATGAAGACATACGATTGCCTGAGTCCAGCCGAGCTCCGAACTGCCAGTCGTTCACCCAACCAGAACAGCCTCTAATTCCCTAAACATTTTATAACCCCTACATGAAAACAAAAACAGACCAAATAACTAAATAACCAGAGGTCTGCCCCCCTTTTTTATATATATATATATATATATATATATATATATATATATATATATATATATATATTATGCCTGTCCAAAAACACCTGGAGATACGTCATCGTTATCTTTCTTGACGCTTATGTGACCGGGGCGATATGGCTGTTTCAGCTCGTCCGAGCTGCATGGGCTCATCCGCAAGAGGAGCCAGAGGTCCCGTCGGAGGAGTCTCAGTGGGGCGAAGAAGAGGCGGCCCTGATCTGTGTCGGGGAAAGACCCGCTCAGATGTCTGCCCTCTCTCGCGTCCACACTCCTTTATCCGATCATCTAGATGAATAACCAAAGATATTAGCTCATCTAAATCTTTTGGTTCATTACGGACTGCTAGCTCATCTTTTAATAAATCGTTCAAACCATCCACAAACACTCCTCTCAAAGCTGCGGCATTCCAACCGGACTGAGCAGAAAAAATTCGGAAATCAACGGAATAATCCACCTCCCCTGCCTGGGATTCAGCAACCGTTGGGCAACGGTATTTGTTTTCACCGGATGGTCAAAAACCAATCGGAACTCCTGGGAGAAATCCTTAAAGGATCCTAACAATGGAGAGTTATTGCTCCACAACGCAGTGACCCAAGCTAAGGCATCACCTTGAAGCAAATTTGTCACATATGAGACACGGCTACCATCAGAAGAGAAGGAAGCCGGTCGCTGAGCAAAAACCAGAGAACATTGCATCAAAAACGGAGCACAGGCTTCAACGTTTCCCGCATAAGGTTCCGGATGACAAATAATTGGTTCGGAAGCCGACTCTCTGGGTGACGGAGTTATCTGCACCGGTATCGATGGTGCCGCAGCTGAAGCAGCAGGAAGCGGAACGGCTTGCGTTGCAAGCTCCGTAACGCAGGCATCTGTTTGTTTAATTTGGTTTGCGAGATGCTGTAATTGCTCCCATATCTTCTCCAAGTGTTCTTGAACTCTTTCCGCAAATGGAACCGCTTCTGCCGCTGGGTCCATTTTGTACTGGCCGGGAACTACTGTTATGTGCTGACACGGATCAGAGAACCGAACCATCATCTGACAATGGCCCAGCGCTAAATAACCAGAAAGCGGTGCAAGAAACAAATTTATTCCCCCTCATGTGCAATAATCCGTGTACAACATAAATAGTCAGCTGTCTTGGCAAGGTGAAGGACGGCACGCTCTCCAGCGCCCAAATGGATCAAAGCCCGGCACTTCTGGACTCAGATTCACTGCCGAACACCCCCCAGGTGGATACGACAAACTGACTCTGTGAAGGACGGAAAAGGTGAGGTAAGTCAACAGAGCTACAACAAATATCCTTCAGAGGCACACACTATCAGCAACACATTCAGGTCTGAATTTAAGCCTTATGTAAATGAGCAGCTTCTCACAACAGGTGGAGGATCATCAATCCGTACGCCATGGCAGTGAGAAGCAAACTGCACAATTCTCATCAATGTTCAAATATACTGCGTAACAAAACGCCAAATTACTATTAACGATTATTCAGACAATAATCACCTCTGATGTGTGCTGACAGCATGTGTCCCTCACCCGTCCTCCTTCACAGGCACGATGTGTCAAACCCTGGCGCGGTCCTCAGCGACTCACAACCGAACGTCACAAGGTCGAGTTCCCAGCAATTCTGCTCAAATCACTCATGGCTTAAATGCAGAACGCCATCTCATTATCTGCTTCAGCTGAAAGTCTTTAAGTCTGCACGTGAGCATCATCCACAGGTGCTGCAAGTTGTTAGGCCTGCACGTGAACATCCTCCACAGGTGCAGCCAATAGTTCTGATGAGGGTGAAGGACTCTTCTGCCAGCACCTTCTTCACAGAAAAAAACAGTTTGCATACCACCTGGAAAGCAAAGAAAAGAAAACAGCACCCAAATGTCCAGCCAAACCCCCCAACACACAACATTAAGGTTTGGTATCAAAAACTGGGGACAGATCAGGACTACAGGTAAGTCTGTCCAGTATCCGTACCCTCTTCCTCTGCAGCCGTGCCTTTGCATTGTGTGCAGGATGTCATTTGCATTGAGTTGTTGAAACATGCTTGGATGTCCTTGGAAAAGAAGTCATCTTGAAGGGAGCAAATGTTGTTCTAAAATCTCAGTGTACTTTTATGCATTAATGCTGTCATCTGCTGGTGGTTGGCTCTCACTGCGGTATTGTATCACTTCCTGTTCCGGAGCACAGCGGTGTTTTTCTGTATCTGTTAGCTGTTTAATCTGCGCAGTTAGATTGATCTAGTTATCTAGATTATGATTTGTTTCCCAGTGTAATCTTTACATGCCTTAACTAAAGCACTCCTTCTGCTGAATCACCTCTAAATTATTTACACATTATTCACTTTGCGTGTTTTTAGGAATCCGCTAGCTTAGCGTAGCTACTAGCTCTTAGCCGATTTAGCATGGCGGCTTCTCCTGTCTCTCCCGCACTTTTCTGCTCTGGGTGTGAAATGTTTAGTTATTCCTCGGCCTCCTTTAGCAGTAACGGTACTTGTAATAAGTGTAGCTTATTCATAGCTTTGGAGGCCAGGCTGGGCGAATTGGAGACTCGGCTCCGCACCGTGGAAATTCTACAGCTAGCCAGGCCCCTGTAGTCGGTGCGGACCAAGGTAGCTTAGCCGCCGTTAGTTACCCCCTGGCAGATCCCGAGCAGCCAGGAAAGCAGGCCGACTGGGTGACTGTGAGGAGGAAGCGTAGTCCTAAACAGAAGCCCCGTGTACACCGCCAACCCGTTCACATTTCTAACCGTTTTTCCCCACTCGACGACACACCCGCCGAGGATCAAACTCTGGTTATTGGCGACTCTGTTTTGCGAAATGTGAAGTTAGCGACACCAGCAACCATAGTCAATTGTCTTCCGGGGGCCAGAGCAGGCGACATTGAAGGAAATTTGAAACTGCTGGCTAAGGCTAAGCGTAAATTTGGTAAGATTGTAATTCACGTCGGCAGTAATGACACCCGGTTACGCCAATCGGAGGTCACTAAAATTAACATTAAATCGGTGTGTAACTTTGCAAAAACAATGTCGGACTCTGTAGTTTTCTCTGGGCCCCTCCCCAATCAGACCGGGAGTGACATGTTTAGCCGCATGTTCTCCTTGAATTGCTGGCTGTCTGAGTGGTGTCCAAAAAATGAGGTGGGCTTCATAGATAATTGGCAAAGCTTCTGGGGAAAACCTGGTCTTGTTAGGAGAGACGGCATCCATCCCACTTTGGATGGAGCAGCTCTCATTTCTAGAAATCTGGCCAATTTTCTTAAATCCTCCAAACCGTGACTATCCAGGGTTGGGACCAGGAAGCAGAGTTGTAGTCTTACACACCTCTCTGCAGCTTCTCTCCCCCTGCCATCCCCTCATTACCCCATCCCCGTAGAGACGGTGCCTGCTCCCAGACTACCAATAACCAGCAAAAATCTATTTAAGCATAAAAATTCAAAAAGAAAAAATAATATAGCACCTTCAACTGCACCACAGACTAAAACAGTTAAATGTTATATAAAACATGTTTATGTTATATTAAACATTAGGTCTCTCTCTTGTAAGTCCCTGTTGGTAAATGATATAATAATTGATCAACATATTGATTTATTCTGCCTTACAGAAACCTGGTTACAGCAGGATGAATATGTTAGTTTAAATGAGTCAACACCCCCGAGTCACACTAACTGTCAGAATGCTCGTAGCACGGGCCGGGGCGGAGGATTAGCAGCAATCTTCCATTCCAGCTTATTAATTAATCAAAAACCCAGACAGAGCTTTAATTCATTTGAAAGCTTGACTCTTAGTCTTGTCCATCCAAATTGGAAGTCCCAAAAACCAGTTTTATTTGTTATTATCTATCGTCCACCTGGTCGTTACTGTGAGTTTCTCTGTGAATTTTCAGACCTTTTGTCTGACTTAGTGCTTAGCTCAGATAAGATAATTATAGTGGGCGATTTTAACATCCACACAGATGCTGAGAATGACCGCCTCAACACTGCATTTAATCTATTATTAGACTCTATTGGCTTTGCTCAAAAAGTAAATGAGTCCACCCAGCACTTTAATCATATCTTAGATCTTGTTCTGACTTATGGTATGGAAATAGAAGACTTAACAGTATTCCCTGAAAACTCCCTTCTGTCTGATCATTTCTTAATAACATTTACATTTACTCTGATGGACTACCCAGCAGTGGGGAATAAGTTTCATTACACTAGAAGTCTTTCAGAAAGCGCTGTAACTAGGTTTAAGGATATGATTCCTTCTTTATGTTCTCTAATGCCATATACCAACACAGTGCAGAGTAGCTACCTAAACTCTGTAAGTGAGATAGAGTATCTCGTCAATAGTTTTACATCCTCATTGAAGACAACTTTGGATGCTGTAGCTCCTCTAAAAAAGAGAGCTTTAAATCAGAAGTGCCTGACTCCGTGGTATAACTCACAAACTCGTAGCTTAAAGCAGATAACCCATAAGTTGGAGAGGAAATGGCGTCTCACTAATTTAGAAGATCTTCACTTAGCCTGGAAAAAGAGTCTGTTGCTCTATAAAAAAAGCCCTCCGTAAAGCTAGGACATCTTTCTACTCATCACTAATTGAAGAAAATAAGAACAACCCCAGGTTTCCTTTCAGCACTGTAGCCAGGCTGACAAAGAGTCAGAGCTCTATTGAGCTGAGTATTCCATTAACTTTAACATTAACTGTTTATTAGACCCCATTCCTACCAGGCTGCTCAAGGAAGCCCTACCATTATTTAATGCTTCGATCTTAAATATGATCAATCTATCTTTGTTAGTTGGCTATGTACCACAGGCTTTTAAGGTGGCAGTAATTAAACCATTACTTAAAAAGCCATCACTTGACCCAGCTATCTTAGCTAATTATAGGCCAATCTCCAACCTTCCTTTTCTCTCAAAAATTCTTGAAAGGGTAGTTGTAAAACAGCTAACTGATCATCTGCAGAGGAATGGTCTATTTGAAGAGTTAGAATTCATCATAGTACAGAAACAGCATTAGTGAAGGTTACAAATGATCTTCTTATGGCCTCAGACAGTGGACTCATCTCTGTGCTTGTTCTGTTAGACCTCAGTGCTGCTTTTGATACTGTTGACCATAAAATTTTATTACAGAGATTAGAGCATGCCATAGGTATTAAAGGCACTGCGCTGCGGTGATTTGAATCATATTTGTCTGCCGACGTGAATCATGTAAATGGGGAATCTTCTTCACAGACTAAAGTTAATTATGGAGTTCCACAAGGTTCTGTGCTAGGACCAATTTTATTCACTTTATACATGCTTCCCTTAGGCAGTATTATTAGATGGTATTGCTTACATTTTCATTGTTACGCAGATGATACCCAGCTTTATCTATCCATGAAGCCAGAGGACACACACCGATTAGCTAAACTGCAGGATTGTCTTACAGACATAAAGACATGGATGACCTCTAATTTCCTGCTTTTAAACTCAGATAAAACTGAAGTTATTGTACTTGGCCCCACAAATCTTAGAAACATGGTGTCTAACCAGATCCTTACTCTGGATGGCATTACCCTGACCTCTAGTAATACTGTGAGAAATCTTGGAGTCATTTTTGATCAGGATATGTCATTCAAAGCGCATATTAAACAAATATGTAGGACTGCTTTTTTGCATTTACGCAGTATCTCTAAAATCAGAGTGATGCTGAAAAACTAATTCATGCATTTATTTCCTCTAGGCTGGACTATTATAATTCATTATTATCAGGTTGTCCTAAAAGTTCCCTAAAAAGCCTTCAGTTAATTCAAAATGCTGTACTGACGGGGACTAGAAGGAGAGAGCATATCTCACCCATATTGGCCTCTCTTCATTGGCTTCCTGTTAATTCTAGAATAGAATTTAAAATTCTTCTTCTTACTTATAAGGTTTTGAATAATCAGGTCCCATCTTATCTTAGGGACCTCGTAGTACCATATCACCCCAATAGAGCGCTTCGCTCTCAGACTGCAGGCTTACTTGTAGTTCCTAGGGTTTGTAAGAGTAGAATGGGAGGCAGAGCCTTCAGCTTTCAGGCTCCTCTCCTGTGGAACCAGCTCCCAATTCAGATCAGGGAGACAGACACCCTCTCTACTTTTAAGATTAGGCTTAAAACTTTCCTTTTTGCTAAAGCTTATAGTTAGGGCTGGATCAGGTGACCCTGAACCATCCCTTAGTTATGCTGCTATAGACGTAGACTGCTGGGGGTTCCCATGATGCACTGTTTCTTTCTCTTTTTGCTCTGTATGCACCACTCTGCATTTAATCATTAGTGATCGATCTCTGCTCCCCTCCACAGCATGTCTTTTTCCTGGTTCTCTCCCTCAGCCCTAACCAGTCCCAGCAGAAGACTGCCCCTCCCTGAGCCTGGTTCTGCTGGAGGTTTCTTCCTGTTAAAAGGGAGTTTTTCCTTCCCACTGTAGCCAAGTGCTTGCTCACAGGGGGTCGTTTTGACCGTTGGGGTTTTACATAATTATTGTATGGCCTTGCCTTACAATATAAAGCGCCTTGGGGCAACTGTTTGTTGTGATTTGGTGCTATATAAAAAAAATTGATTGATTGATTGATTGATCACAGAAGTGTAAATTACCATCGCTGAAGGCACTGACACAACTCAGTACCATGACAGACCCCGGATATGAGATGTGTTGCTGATAACAGTCTGGATGGTCCTTTTCATCTTTAGTCTGGAGCACACAGCGTCCATTTCTACCAAAAAAGATTTGGAATACTGATTCATGTGATCATAAAAAATGTTTCTACTGTGTGATGGTCCAACCCACATAGTGTATGTGTCTACACCCAGAAAAGTCAAGGTTGCTTCTGGTCAAAGTTAACATTAGGCATCTTTTTTGCACAGTACCTGGGCTTGTGGGGAGGTGATGGTCTAGTGGTTAAGGTGTTGGGCTTGAAACCAGAAGATCCTCAGTTCAAATCCCAGCCTGACTGGAAAATCACTAAGGGTCCTTGGGCAAGGTCTTTAATCATCTATTGCTCCCGGTGTGTAGTGAGTACCTTGTATGGCAGCACCCTGACTTCGTGAATGTGAAGCATTACTGTAAAGTGCTTTGAGTGTCTGATGCAGATGAAAAAGTGCTATATAAATGCCGTCCATTTACCATTTACCTCAGTAAAGCTTTAAGTGATATTTGTGAATGTAACTCCACAATGCAATGCCTGAGAAAGGTTTCCCAAAGTAATCCCTTGCAAGTGATTATATCAGCTATTGATGAATGACGGTTCTTGATGCAGTGCCGCATGAGGGATCAGAGATCATAAGTGATTCAGCGGGTGCTCTTGCCCTTTACACACTGAAATTCTTCCAGATTCCTTGAATTTTTTCTTAATATTTTATGTACGGCAGAGGGAGGAATATGCAAAGGTCTTCCCATCTTTGTTTGAGGAACACTATTTTTCAACATTTCAATATTCTTTTTTTCAGAATCGTTGCCATACTGGTGATCCACTACCTGTCTTTGCTCCTCAAAGACTCAGCCTTTCATCGATAATGCTGTTGAACCAAAACATGATTGAAATATATTATATAAACAAATTAAATGAAGGTGAGCTGACAAAATATGAACTATTTTGGTTCATACTGTCTGCAATTAAATAGAAGTCAAACAAAATGTAAGAATCACAATGTTTTATTTATTTATTTGCATTTTTCCATCCCAATTTTTTATTCTTGGGGTTGTATTTGTTCTGATTTTGATTGTTTGGTTTTTTTTCGATATTTGACACAACTTTCCCTCTCTCCTTCTGTTTTTCCTTTGCCTAAGAGAAGCGAAGAAACAACATATAAAATAACCTTTTATAAAATGTGACTGACCTCCATCCACCAGTGCTTTGGCACACCAGAGATTCATGTGTGTGTGCGTGTGTGTGTGTGTGTGCGTGTGTGTGTGTGTGTGTGTGTGTGTGTGTGTGTGTGTGTGTGTGTGTGTGTGTGTGTGTGTGTGTGTGTGAATATTGACATTTTGAGCAGACTGGGGACTGATGAGCTGTTTAAACTATGTACGTCCTGCCACAAAGACACAACTCAGGGGTGCACACAAGACCACATTGACACCTGCACAACGCATAAATGTTTTAATTCTCACCAACAGTCAACACATACAATGTGCTACTCAGTGTGTACACACACACACACACACACACACACAAAATACTGTGCATGCACACATGTGGTTGTAAGATATATATGCACCAAACTGCTAAATATGCATAAATTTGCACACAGCACTCCCTCATCCTGCTGCTTTTATTCAGGTGTGTGTTTGGGGAACTGATCAGAATTTCAATCCTTCTCCACAGACCCAGAGTGATTGACGGCTGTCGTTTTCCTATTCCCTTCTTGCTTCGCCATTCCCCAGCTGTTTTTCTTTTCACATATCATTCCTCTTTCTCCACCATCATGTTTCTGCCTCTCACTTCGTGTCATCCTGTCTTCCTCTCTAACACACTTTGTTGCCTACTTAAAGCTGCCATCGGTGCCACATTTGGTTTACATGCTGGAAGATGTTAAGGGGTTTGATTATGGTCTCAGTGGGTGGGCAGATTGTTTTTGCATTTTACTGTAATCTTGTTTATGCTGTTCTACTCAATCTGTTATCTGTTGCTGAATGGCTTTTGGTGGATGAGGCCTGAATGAAACATTTTCAGACTAACTATCACGGAATGAAGCCAGGCCATTTGATTCTGCTATTCTCATGGCTCTAACTCTTCCCAGGGCATCCCGAGGCATTCCCAAGATATCTGGGAAATATAATCCCTCCAGCATGTCCTGGGTCTTCCTCGGTGCTGTATCCCTGTTGGGCATGCCTGGAAGATCTCCTTAGGGGGACAACCAGGGGGCATCTTCACCAAATGGCCGAACCACCTCAACTGGTTCCTTTCAATGTGAAGAAGCAGTGGCTCTACTCAGAGTCCCTCATGGATGGTCAAGCATCTCAACCTGTCCAGGATTGTAAGTCCAAATACTGGACAGAGGAATCTCATGCTCTCATTGTATCTGCTACCTTATTCTTTCAATCATTACACAAAGCTCATGACCATAGGTGAGGATAGCGGAGTAAATACACTGGTAAATTAAGACCCTCACCTTCTGGATGAGTAAGGTCTAAACCTTATAGATTGGCAATAGGGGTAAACAAACAAAAAAAAAACCTCATTCTTTGTTTTTTTTCTTTGGGGTTGTAAGAAAATATCTTGAACAAGTAACTGATTGGATATGGAGCTGGCCTGCCAGTATGTAAACCTCAGTTTGAATCCCACTCATGCTATCTGTCTGTGTCCTTGAACAAGACACTTAATCTGCATTGTCCCAGTCCACCCAGCTTCAAATGGTTCCTGGCCTTGGCTGGGGAAGTAACCTGCATCAGACTGGTGTCCGTTCCAGGCACAGTCGTGGACTTTCATTCGGTTGATGCTACAAAATCTGGAGTTAGGCACTGGCACCAAAAGGACTCATGCTTTCTCTGGATCTCTGCCCACCTAGACCACACATGCCCCAGTCCTGAAAGGATCTTGAATAGATGGATCCCTTAGAACATATGGCTCATACACATAGGTCACATAAATTGTGTTGGTCCTTTCAGACTGATCACATTTTGTAATACTCCTATACCACAAACTGCCATTAATAACTGTTTAATCCTGAATAGCAAATTGGGGTACGTTTTGAAGCATCGCAGTAACATCTTAAGTCAGTCTTGGTTGAACAAACTCGGAATACATAGTAGTTAGGCCATCATCAGCACCCATTTTGAAATTGGGGTGACATTTTTGAGCGGTGTAAAAAGGTCAGTGGCACATCTGTTTTTTTAAACTCATCCACTAATTTCCACATGGCATGTTTTCCTGAACATCAGCCTGTGCACTGGTATCTTCATTCTAAAGACCTTAGCAAATGGAAAAAGTCAAGGGGATAGGATCAGATAGAAAGATTCAACATGGACATTTAGGCTGAATCTCAATTCTACCCCTCGGCCCTTCCCCTTACCCCTTCCCCTCCATTTTGCGCGGGCACGAGAGACAGAGGGGTGCCTCAATTCTCTTTTTGGAGCGAGGTGGAAGGGTAGGCGGAGGGCTACAAACCCCTTCAAATGGAGGGAATCTGGATGGACACTCTGTTTGGAGGGGTAGGAGGAGCTTACTGCTGTCTCCAAAGAAACAAACATGGCACCCAGAGCCGCACAAATGAAAGCGGCTTTCATTACAAATTACACTGTTTAGAATGTTATAACTTGCCAAAAAACTTGACAGCAACTATGACAGCAACATGTATGCTGCTGGATGAATGTTGCGTATGTTGTCGTTGAGGCAAAAACAGGAGAATTTGAAAAAGAAATCTAAGGTTAACAGAACAAGATGCAGCCCATATCATACATACAGGTGCTGATCATATAATTAGAATATCATGAAAACGTTGATTCATTTCAGTAATTCCATTCAAAAAGTGAAACTTGTATAATGTATACATTCATTCCACACAGACTGGTGTAGTTCGTGTTTATTTATTTTAATTACTAATTAATTAATTCATTAATTACTAATCAATCAATTAATGATTAATCAATTAACGATATTAATTATTGCTATTAGTAATTATTAATTAATATTAGGATTATTATCATTAAATAATTACTAAGTGATTCATTATTAATACTATTAATTATTATTATAAATTATGACTTCATTAAATTAAATATTAATACCACAAAATTCTCTGACATGATTGCGATTTCTTTGCATTTACGCAGAAAGGCGAGAAAATGAAAAGAGCAAACAGGTTACTGCAACAAGTTGTGCTTCGGTTGACATGTTGAAACAGTGAAGACGGCATTTTGAGACAGGCAGTTTTTTTTTTTTTTGCCTAAGGCAGAGGGGGTGTCTCAATTCATAGGGCTAGGACTTCTGGCTTTATGTAAATGCCTCAGCCCATCAGAAAGTCTGAACGCATTAATGCATACAAAGCGGCCCTGTGTGCGTGGCCCTGTACATGTGAGGAAATATGACTGAACATGCCTCTCTGTGAAGCCCGAACCATCTAACCTGGGTTTGGGTGTTTATTAAATCATATTTTTGGGGGATTGTGCAGTGATAGATAGATAGATAGATAGATAGATAGATAGATAGATAGATAGATAGATAGATAGATAGATAGATAGATAGATAGATAGATAGATAGATAGATAGATAGATAGATAGATAGATAGATAGATAGATAGATAGATAGATAGATAGATAGATAGATAGATAGATAGATAGATAGATAGATAGATAGATAGATAGATAGAAGCATGGTGCTCTAGTTTGAAGTATTTTATGACAAACATCTGGAATAATCTGGCTTGTGCATTTCACACTTCAGACTCACATATCACTCCAGGAAAACATTTTAATCGCTAAAGGAGAAATTTCTGGGAATGTTCCAACATAACAAAGCTAAGCATTTTGAAGTGCATAATGCTGTCCAACCACTCACTTATGTTCTCATGTTATTTCATAATTTAGATATCAAAAGCACCTTAGGACATAAGGTGCTTTGAATGACGTAATGGGTACTGACTTTCTGATTGGCTGAGAAATTTGCATAATGCTGGCCGGTCGTTTGTTGTGCTGCAATGCATTATTGGAGTTTGGGGATTTGGGGGTTTTAAGTGTTGTCATTGTGGCTCATGTTGGTTTAGTAGTCTTGTTGATTTGTTGTTTTGTAGTTCAATTGGTTGAGTCAATTTGGTTGAGTGTCATGTTGTTGTTACCGTAAGTGCAAAGTGGAATGTTTGATGACTTTCACCATTGTCTCTGTGTTTTTGTGTGTAAAAATACAGCACCCTTAGCAATTGCCTATACAGCCTGTAGGCTGGGCCTGCCCCACTTGGGGAAGTAACCTGCATCATACTGGTGTGCCATCCAGGCAGAGTCATAGACTCTCAACTGTTTCTGCTACAGAATCTGGGATAAGCACCAACAGGGGGAATACTGCCCACACACAGCTCACAGTAATCAGATTGAACAGCTCAGGAACAAAACACGAGACTTTAAATTAAATGACCAATCATCTGTCTGAGTGAACCACCATGGACTCTGAAAAGGACCACAGGAAGGAAAAAAGAGACTAAAACTCACTTGACTGCTGTTGAACTGTTTAGATGTTATGGAAGCTCCACTAAATTGTTTCTGCAAAGCTGCTCCTAAGAGGAAATATTTTTAAAATTCCAATTATGTTCCCTGTAAGGAACCCTGAAGGTGCAGCAAAGGTCTGACAGGTGGCGGGAGTGAAAACGTCATTCAACTGGTTCACTTCTCTGAGCTACAATGAGGAAAAAATATGCAACAGCTGATGGAGGATAAGTGCTGAGTGGAAGCTCAGTGATGCTGACTCCATGTGTGAAATGTTCCTATAAGTAGCTGGAGTTATGTCTTCCATCATATAATACAATGAATGTCCATTTCAGCAAAATGGCATCGTGAGGTTTAATGGTATTGTATCGTTTCTTTTTATGGTACTGTATCATATTCTGCAGGCTAGTTTGGGGGATTTTACTGAGATGGAAACAAAAAACGTCTCTTCTGGAACAAAATGAAAAGACTCTTTCAGTGCATAAAACTCATGAATAACATCTAATGTAAAGCTGGTGTAGAACCATAATAATGCGAAGTAGCAATGTCTGGAGATACAGGTCGATTTGTCACTAGCTCACCAAAATTACCACAGAAGAAGACGTGACATGCTCAAATATTTAACAAAACATCTGAATTTTTCTATCTTCTATTTATTTTAATTACCTGTCCTTCAAATAAGTCCTTTAAAATAACTCAGTTGTTGATTTGCTTTGTACATGTCAGGAGTGGTTAGCGTGGCCTGTTAGCTTTAGCTAGCCTTAACTGTTAGCTGGTTTAGAGATAATTATTGCACAAAGGATTGTTGTAGCTGTACGATGTTAAGTTACAGTAGGTTATTTCATGTAAACTGCACTGTTGTGGTGGCTAGCTCGCCTGTTATCACTAGCTTAGCTTTGCCAGTGGATTCAAAATCCTGCCATGCAGTTATGTTGCCCACCGGCCTACAGTCCCTGTTACTGACTGCAAAGTTTTTTGTTGTTTTTTTTCCCCTTATGAGGCTTATTGATAGCCTTGCTGTCTTACTGGCATCTTCCAACCCTGTCAACAGACCAAAATTCGGTACAATAGTGACAGGAGATTTCATTAACCACAAAGTTAAACTAGAGTAGTCAGCTGCTGTTAAATGTTTGCCTGGGGCCAGAACATCCAACACAGCTTTGCCCCCGAATGGTGCTGGCATCATTCAAGGTCAGACAGCCAACTCAGGCACATGACACCAGTTAAAGCAACATTGTTGTCCATGTTGGCAACAGTGATGTCAGGATACAACCACGTGAGGTCACAACCTTGCCAGAAAGATGTGTTGACATCGACTAATTGTCTCTGGTCCCCTCCTCATGCAGGGAAGTGATGATGTCTACAGTAGACTTAATCCCTAAATAGGTGGTAGACAAAGTTTTGTAGAAAACAGAGATTCAGTTTTGTGGATAATGGGCCTTTTTCTGGGGTTGCCATTGCTGAATGGCCTTTACCTAATGGTTAAGGCGATGCCATCTTATTTGGGAACATAGACAGAGTTTTAAAGGTTGGGTAACATTAACAAATTACAAGAAGTTACGGTGCATGTCATTTATGTGGCAGGCCTACTCTTAAGATGAGTGTGGACTCCAGCACTATAATGGACATTTTTCATAATGACACTGTATCCTGCACCTATCAGTTTGCTCATAATGTGGGTCCACTAACACTTTGGATTGTAGTATAAGTGATCAAATTGCACCAACAGACCTTGCAACACATCAAAAAAGCTCAACAATTTCTCTCTCGGCATTTGCATGAGACATCTGATTTGCAATTAGTCAAAAACAATTCCTACTTCAAACATATCGTCTGCCAAATCAAGAATGTGTCTTAGTCTAGGCTTTATTAATATAAGGTTGCTGTCCTTGAAATCATTGTTGATAAATTATCGAACTTTGGAGCAGAATTTAGATATGATGTACACCTGCCTACACCTGAAGATTGTCCACCCATATACACATTTGCTCATGCTGCCCATGATACTAAACAAGGTAGACATATTGCTTTGATGTACAAATCTGTTTTCATTTTAATGGCTCACAGGGCACTAGATTTAAGTAATTTCAACATCTAACTCTAATTGTAGTATATACTGTAGACCTCTTAACCCTTATTCTAAATTCTTAAATAAATTCAGTGATTTCTGATTTGGTGATTAATGCAGATAAGACTGTAAAAGTTGACAACTAAAATATTCATGTTAATAAGTCTTTGAATTCCCTTAGCAAAGCATTTTTGGATATTTTGGAAATGTTTGGATTTCATCAATTCATCTAGGCATTGATTCACTGCAGTGGTAATACTTTGGATTTGGTCCTGGCTCTTGGCATTGGCATTTCAGATTGATATACTCTCTCCTACATCAACAGTTTGTTTCAGCTCATTCACTCATTAAGTTTGAAGTATCATTATCCTGCCCAATAAGACTATGCGTCACATTAGAATAGTTCCTCTACTCTAAATTAATTTACCATTAGATTATTTGAGTTTGTGGAGTCTCTTTCTAAACATGATCACTCACTGGACAGTCTCACAACCAGACTGAATAAAGCCACACTGAAAGATTACACTTGGTTGCTCCACTTACTGTAAAATCTCATTGCCCCAAGTTGCAAATGCCTTGGATCAAGAATCTCAAGCATAAATGTATGAATCTGGAGCGTAAATAATGTAGGTGTAAATTAGACATTTTTTTTCCATCTTGCCTTGCACATTGGTGTACTGAAGTACAACCATGACTTATCAGATGCAACGAGGTCTTTTTATTTCTGATTTGGTTGGCAAAAATAACCATAACACAAACTTCCTGTTTGACACTGTGGCCAAACTTATTCATGTGTAACCATCTGCTAACTGTAGTCCATTTACAGTCCAAAATGTCTAGGACTAGTTTCAAAACATAATAGAAGATATTTGGTCAAAAATATCCCAGCAACGATTTGTCAGATTGAGAAACCAAAAACCTAGATATGCATTAATAATGACAAACAAAAATAAATAAATAAAATACTGACTTTGACAATATCTTGCTTGGTACGCTGTTGCATATTGTGGCTGATGCTAAGAAATTTGACTTTTTTTCTTTGATCCATTACTAAAGTGTTTAAGGACCTGTGCTGTTCACTTGGACCCAGGATCCAAGTGAATATTTGTGGATTATCATGCTGACAGCAATGGCTTAGAACTTAACACTCCATGGAGATAACATGCACTAAAGCAGTGAATGATCTTCTGCTGGCAATGGACTTGGAAACCACCACAGTGCTGCTTCTGCTGTAAATTTGTATGGGGTCTGATATGGTTGATCATTGTAAATTGTTGGCTTGAAACTTACTTATTTTGGTTTTACTGGTTGGGTTATGGGCAGCACGGTGGCTTAGTGGTTAGCACTGTTGTCATGGGTTCAATTCCCGCCTGTGGCCTTTCTGTGTGGAGTTTGCATGTTCTGCTCGTGTTTGCGTGGGTTACCTTCGGGTGCTCCGGTTTCCTCCCACATCCAAAGACGTGGGTTAGGTGGATTGGAATCTTTAAATTGTCCATAGGTGTGCGAGTGGGTGTGAATGTGTTTGTCTGTTTGTGGCCCTGTGACAGACTGGCATCCTGTCCTAGGTGTACCCCACCTCGCGCTCTATGTCTGCTGGGATTGGCTCCTTAATTGGACTAAGCGGTTGGAGTGTGTGTGTGTGTGTGTGTGTGTGTGTGTGTGTGTGTGTGTGTGTGTGTGTGTGTGTGTGTGTGTGTGTGTGTGTGTGTGTGTGTGTGTGTGTGTGTGTGTGTGTGGTTGGGTTATCATGGTTAACCAATCTCACGGAGCCTTGTAGAATATTACTTTGAAACTCATTCCGGTAAAATATAGCATAACACAGGGTAATGTTTTCGGCCCACTGCTATTCTCTCTTCATATAGCACCTCTTGGACAGATATTGCAATGATATGGAATTATGTTTCACTGTTATACTGATGGCTTTCAGCTCTAAATTTCAATTAATTTATTAATTTAATAATCTCTCTCAAAATAGTATTTAGTGGAGTGTTTGACATTGGAAAAAAAATGGGTGTCCTGTAATTTCATACTGTCAAGCTCAGACAAGAATGAGATGATGGTCATTGGTACTGATCATCTGAAGTTAACATTGGATAAATGTCATTTATCATAGTAATATTGCCAAACATCTAGGGGTGTTCTTTGATCCCACACTGTTGTTAGACATACACATTAGAGAAATTACAAAGAATGATTTCTTTCTTCTGTGTAATATCACAAAAATTTGACCTGTCTATCATGGACAGTGTTACAGAGGGAAAGTTAGAAAAAATGTGCCATTGTGCAAACACCTGTGGACCGGACCATAATTGGCAAAATTAGTGCTTAATTGGGATACTTCTAATTGCATTCAAGGGTGTAGAGGTCCAAAATTGATATTAACAGACTCTTACCAGCACAGGAACAAACAAAGTAAGTAATTACTAACTAAATAATCAACTGCAGCATAGCAGAAATGTTTGACCAGTTTGAATTCAGGCAGCATTTGGTGTATCACATACAGACTGCATGTATCACCCTGGATTATGTATTCACGACAACCAACCAACTGTGTGTGTAGATTACAAAAAATTTTCATGTCATAAGGTAAGAATGTTCGATATCAAAGGAAAACCTATCTCACATTGGAAAGAGAAAAAAGATAAAAGGCAAAGATGGGGCAGTGTGCGAATACTGATCCATGCACACACCTTTTGCATGTTGCAAAATGCAAGAAAGAGTGGGGACAGCTTGGTATGAAGTCACTGCCGTCTCTGTAGTGGTGGAAAAAGCTTTGCCGCAGGACAACGGCCAAAGGCTTTAGAGTGTCTGGTATTATTGTCCAGCTCTGAGACCTGGATGCTAACCGGTGAGCTGAGATGACTGGATATTTTTGGTGCCAGGTCTCTCCAGAGTATCATTTGCTACCACCGGGATGGCTACTTAAGGGATCCAGAAGGGGTGTCCTACTTGAATCTCAAGGGAATGTTGAACGAGCACACAGGTCACTCAATGTTGAAGACCCCAGCAACTGTGCAGAATCACATTGACACCCTCATAACACTTGGATGTACAGGGACATCTGTGTGGCTTCTAATGAGGAAGAAAGAGTACTGGGGGCTATATATTGCTGTCTGCTCAGCTTTTAGTGCTGCCAGGTTGACACTAGTACCAATATTTTTAAAAGCGATTTGAACCAACCTAAATTTTGAACTCATGGCAGATCCACCTTCAACTGATGTAAATGTGGGTGTGTGAGGACGGGGTACTTGGTTGGGCATGGTGAAGGTGCACCTCTAGTAGTGGGGTCCGGGAACATGCCGCCACCCTCCCACTTTCTCCTTCATTGTGAGGCAATCTGGGCAGTTTCATACTGACTAGTTATCATTTGTAATCTACAATTTTTATTTTAATCCCTGAAAATGTTCCGTTCCTTTGGTCAGCAGCTCGTGGGGCTGGTTGGGGGGCATGGGTGCAACCTCCTGTAGATATTCCACTGTTTATAAAATCAGTTTTGCAATAGGTTTGCCTACTTTCAAATTGTGTTGGCAAATTAGTTAAAAAAAAAAGCAAAGACATTTTATGAAAACTGGTGACCTCCAGCTCGTACTGGAATTTCATCCATCAATCAGTTTATGCTGCGTTTACACATAACAACGGCAAGTCACGAATGCCATAAAGTATACATTCTTGGCCGCTGATCACGAATGTGATGATTTGAGGTAGAGGCGTCAGGTGTCCTCAGAAACTGCTGCAACCTGTTACCACACTTTACGATTAACGGCACGTGTTGGCGAATTATCAGGAACCATTATGCACGGTCAAGAATAATGTTCCGCGCTGTTCTGTTCTGTTGCGCGTAACAGCGCATTGTTCTGTCACGTTGTGAATGAGACAAATTTTCTCCACACACACCCCCATGTTCATCCATCAGCTGCTGAACAATTCAGATCACTCCAGTTTGCTCCTCAAAATCCACAGCAGAAGAACTTTTTGATTGCATGCTTAGTTGGGCTCTGTGCCATGGAGTGGCACAGAGAGGAGGAGGAGGAGACTAAGAGCCATATGTGTGGCTCCATGCGGCTCTCGCCTGGCTCGTTTTCCCAAACATGAGGCGCAGCAGCAGCAGTTGGAACATCTGTCGGAGTGCGCTGATGAGCATTTGAAGAAAACTTTTAGCTGACTTGGCATCTCTGTCCTTCTTCAGCATTACTGCAGCAATGAAACTAAATGCGGTGCAGCAGGGTTTAATTGTGCACACGTCAGAGAAGAATGCTGTCATGCTCTATTAAGGATCACCACTAATCCAGACAGATCAGTTGCGACCTCCACAACATGAGGCGAAATGAGAGTGGTGCGTGACATTCATCAAAGATTTTTTTGACAGTCAAAAGCATGCTCCATGAAAATCATGAATATCGCCCACCAACATGCACTATTAAGAACTCAGCCACATGGGGTGTGCAGCCAGTACATTCTGAGTGCCGGTCCCAAGCCCGGATAAATGAGGAGGGTTGCATCAGGAAGGGCATCCAGCGTAAAACAAGCCAACCCAACTATGCAGACTCAGAATCGAATTCCCATACCGGATCGGTCGCGGCCCGGGTTAACAACGTCCGCCACCGGTGCTATTGCCCAACAGGGTGCCGGTGGAAATTGGGCTACTGCTGGGCGAAGATGACGAAGAAGATGTTGCGATGAACAGCGGGAGAAGAAGAAAACTAGAAGGGTGGAAATGAGAGTGGGGACTTTGAATGTTGGTAGTGTGACTGGTAAAGGGAGAGAGCTGGCTGATATGATGGAGAGGAGAAAGGTAGACATATTGTGTGTGCAAGAGACCAAGTGGAAGGGAAGTAAGAGCAGGAGCATCGGCGGTGGGTGCAAGTTGTTGTACCATGGTGAGGACAGGAAGAGAAATGGTGTTGGGGTCATTTTAAAGGAAGAGTATGTTAAAAGTGTGTTGGAGGTTAAGCGAGTGTCTGACAGGGTGATGAGTGTGAAGTTGGAAATTGAAGGGGTGATGATGAATATCATCAGTGCATATGCCCCACAGGTAGGTTGTGAGATGAAGGAGAAAGAAGATTTCTGGAGTGTGTTAGATGAGGTGGTGGAGAGTGTGCCCAAGCATGAAAGAGTGGTGATAGGAGCAGACTTCAATGGGCATGTTGGTGAAGGGAACAGAGGTGATGAGGAAGTAATGGGTAGATATGGTATCAAGGATAGGAATGGGGAAGGACAGATGGTAGTTGATTTTGCAAAAAGGATGGAAATGGCTGTCGTGAATACCTAGTTTAAGAAAAGGGAGGAGCACAGGGTAACATATAAGAGTGAAGGAAGGTGCACACAGGTGGACTGCATTCTTTATAGGAGATGCAAGCTAAAAAAAATCACAGACTGTAAGGTGGTAGCAGGAGAGAGTGTCACTAGACAGCATAGGATGGTTGTTTGTAGGATGACTTTAGAGGTAAAGAAGAAGAAGAGAGTGAGAGCTCAACAAAGGATCAGATGGTGGAAGCTGAAGGAGGAAGACTGTTGTGTGAAATTCAGCGAGCAGGTGAGAGAAGCACTAGTTGGAGGGGAAGCAATTTTGGACAACTGGAAAAGTACTGCAGATGTGGTGAGGGAGACAGCTAGGGCAGTACTGGGTATGACATCTGGACAGTGGAAGGAAGACAAGGAGACTTGGTGGTGGAATGAAGAGGTCCAGGAAAGCATAAGGAGAAAGAGGTTGGCGAAAAGGTTTTGGGATAGTCGGAGAGATGAAGAAAGTAGACAGGAGTACAAGGAGATGCGGCGTAAGGCAAGAAGAGAAGTGGCAAAAGCAAAGGAAAAGGCATATTGCAAGCTGTACAAGAAGTTGAATAGTAAGGAAGGAGAAAAGGACTTGTACCGATTGGCCAGACAAAGGGACAGAGCTGGAAAGGATGTGCAGCAGGTTAGGGTGGTAAAAGATGCACATGGTAATGTGCTGACAAGTGAGGAGTGTGTGTTGAGAAGGTGGAGGGAATATTTTGAAGAGTTGATGAATAAAGAAAATGAGCGAGAGAAAAGGCTGGATGATGTGGTGAGAGTAAATCAGGAAGTAAAAGAGATTAGCAAGGAAGAAGTGAGGGCTGCTATGAAGAGGATGAAGAGTGGAAAGGCAGTTGGTCCAGATGACATTCCAATGGAGGCATGGAAATGTCTAGGAGAGATGGCAGTAGAGTTTCTAACCAGATTGTTTAATAAAATCTTGGAAAGTGAGAGGATGCCTGAGGAGTGGAGACGAAGTGTGCTGGTTCCTATTTTCAAGAACAAGGGTGATGTGCAGAGCTGCAGTAACTACAGAGGCATAAAGCTGATCAATCACAGCATGAAGTTATGGGAAAGAGTAGTAGAAGCTAGGCTTAGAAAACAGGTGAAGACCTGTGAGCAACAATATGGTTTCATGCCGAGAAAGAGCACTACAGATGCAATGTTTGCTCTGAGAATACTGTTGGAAAAGTACAGAGAAGGACAGAAAGAGTTACATTGTGTGTTTGTGGACTTAGAAAAAGCTTATGATAGGGTGCCAAGAGAAGAGTTGTGGCATTGTATGAGGAAGTCTGGAGTGGCAGAGAAGTATGTTAGGGTAGTGCAGGACATGTACAAGAATAGTGTGACAGCGGTGAGATGCGCAGTCGGAATGACAGACTCATTCAAGGTGGAGGTGGGATTACACCAAGGATCAGCTCTGAGTCCTTTCTTGTGTGCAGTGGTGATGGACAGGTTGACAGATGAGATCAGACAGGAGTCCCCGTGGACTATGATGTTTGCAGATGACATTGTGATCTGTAGTGAGAGTAGACAGCAAGTTGAGTCTAGTCTGGAGAAGTGGAGATATGCTTTGGAGAGAAGGGGAATGAAAGTCAGTAGAAGCAAGACTGAGTACATGTGTGTGAATGAGAGGGAGCCCAGTGGAATAGTGCAGTTACAAGGAGTAGAAGTGGTGAAAGTAGATGAGTTTAAATATTTGGGGTCAACTGTTCAAAGTAATGGAGAGTGTGGTAGAGAGGTGAAGAAGAGAGTGCAGGCAGGGTGGAGTGGGTGGAGAAAGGTGGCAGGAGTGATTTGTGACCGAAGAATATCAGCAAGAGTGAAGGGGAAAGTTTACAAGACAGTAGTGAGACCAGCTATGTTGTACGGTTTAGAGACAGTGGCACTAACAAAAAGACAGGAGGCAGAGCTGGAGGTGGCAGAGCTGAAGATGTTGAGATTCTCTTTGGGAGTGACAAGAATGGACAAGACTAGGAATGAACATATCAGAGGGACAGCTCAGGTGGGACGGTTTGGAGACAAAGTCAGAGAGGCGAGATTGAGATGGTTTGGACATGTGCAGAGGAGAGACCCAGGGTATATAGGGAGAAGGATGCTGAGGATGGAGCCACCAGGCAGGAGGAGAAGAGGGAGACCAAAGAGGAGGTTCATGGATGTGCTGAGAGAGGACATGCAGGTGGTTGGTGTGACAGAGGAAGATACAGAGAAAAGGGTGAGATGGAAACGATTGATCTGCTGTGGCGACCCCTAACGGGAACAGCCGAAAGACAAAGAAGAAGAACATGCACTATTAAGAAACCTAATCAGATGAGTTACGTTAAGAATGTCAGAAATGTGCCAAGAATGATGCAAATATGACATTTGTAACGCGTCCCGCCTATGTGTAAACACAGCATTAGGATGTAATGGGTTAAAAATGCCCACGGGGTCTGTCACCTCATACTCCCTTTTCCACTTTCATCTCGTATCATTTCATGATGCCGGCTCGTCTCTGCCCACGCTCACCTCATTCTTCAAATACCAACTTTGCACAACAGAGAGTTCCTCCCCCACTCCAAGGAGGAGGTGTGATGAGATGGATATGACATTACAAGTTCACAGGGTCAAAACTCCCTTCGCTGTGATGACGGACAACATTTGACCCACTTGAATGACATGATTCACTCATTCACTCAGATGATTTCATGTGAAATGACTTCTCCTGCCTGCTTTTGTACCACATCATTATTGGTCTTATTCTACGAAAGTGATGACCGGAGGGTTGTCGGGTTGACGGGTTGACGCCTCAACTGGACAGATAAATATGGGAGGTTAAAGAGCAGCACTTGTCTCACCCTCATTACAACCACTGAAGTGCCCTTGAGCAAAGCTCTTAACTCTGAAATTGCTGCTGATGTGCAGTTCAGAGTCTTCTCAGATGGATAAGTGATATAATAATAACATGGATTCATTCATTAAGAGTTACTCATCCTTAGCTCACATTTTGTAATATTTTCACATCTGTTTCCTCCTTAAATATGTCACTTCTTGCAGTTTGTACAAAACATGAAGAGTAACTTCTTTAGTTTGCTTCACCACAACATGTATGATGATTTTCATATGAATATGTGTTGGTTTCTGTAGAGAAGCATTAAAAAAAAAACAGTTTTAATCCCTTCATTGGAGTATTGCAGCCAGTGCCAGGTATTTTGGGTACTTTGTTCTAAAAAGATCCTTCCTTACTTGTATAACTTAACATAAAACAAAAAAAAAAAGTAATTCTGTAGAGCGATATGTAACACAATTTTTGTTCCTGTCTTCTAAGTGTTATATTTCAACTGCTTATGTCTAAAGTCTATGGAAAAATGACTACATTCAGCACAAACTTTGACTTTATTTTTTTTTAATGTTCTAGAAAGTTCTAAAAGTTTCTTGAAATTTCTAGATAATTCTGGAAACGTCTAGAAACTTCTGGACAGTTCTAGCAGTTCAAGAATATTCTAGAAGACTACTCAGTAGTAGTGAAGGCGAATCGAGAATATTCTTGAAAACAGACAAATTTCAAAATATCATTGTCCTGATCACAGAAGCAAAGTTTCTGTGGAATAACAGCTATTTTCTATTTATTTAAGGCATAACAGGTTAGGAAAACACACTGTGTACCCAGGAACAAAACAAAAATAAAAATTTGTTACATAGTGTTATTATTCCACTCCAGCAGACCGATTCTGCAAAAAATAAATAAATAAAATTCTAATTGCTCCATTTTTTTATTGCTGACCTGTGATCATGATCTTTGATCCGACATCTTTATTAATATTGTTGATCTTTGATCCTGATGACTCAATTTAGATCCATACGGGTAAACTTTGAATCTGATGTTTTATCCTTATAGTTTTGTGATTGTTGACCGTTGATCATGTTCTTGACCTTTGATCCTGATTGCCAATTGTTTTTGTCATGTTAAACAAAGTAGAATCTAACATAAAAATTAAAGGTGGAACTCATGATGACCCTCTCTGGAGAAAAGTACACATACATATAGATAATCATGGAATCCCGAACAATCACCTTTGAACCACACTGCCAGTGTTGAGCCTGAATCTGATCTTTGATCCTTATAGCTTTGAGTGTGATTGCTAACCTTGGATCACGTTCCTAACCTTCATTTTGATTCCTCATGTTTGCTTCTGATTGCTGACCTGTGATCCTGATGTTTGATTCTGATCACTCATCTTTGATCATGCTCCTGCCATTTTATTTTAATTGCTGACCTCTGGACCTATTGGGTGACCTTTGATCCAGAAATTGACCTTTGATTTTTCTAGTTTTGATTGTGATCGCAAAGATTTTGTCATGTTCTGGACATTTTATCCTCACTGCTGATCTTGGATCCTAAATGGAGAACCTTGAACTCCTTTGCCAAACTTTGACCCCAAAACTGATTTTTGATCCTTACCACTTTGTGATCACTATCCTAATTAGTAAACTTTGAAACCACCTGCCAAACTTTCGTCCTGACCTCTATCCTTCTGTGATGTTTTTTGACCTCGGATCCTGATAGCTGATTCTTTTCATCCTGGAATCAGCATTAAACTAACCAGAATCAAATTTCAGAATTCAGGATCAAAGTCAGCATGCACCTGTTCATCTGCAACCATTCCAAAATTTAATGGGTTCCTTCTTAGTTTAAGTCCCAGCCTCCACCAGTTTGAATGAAAACCAGTTTAGTGTTTGGTGTACCAGGTTTGGTGTACTCAAACAAATGTCCAGATTCTGATGATCATGTACCCTTGACAGAACTAATCACAACATCCAACAAATATGGTATTTTCTAAGCTGTGCCAAAAACAATCTATCCTTGATTAACCTGTCAGTTTCCCTTTTCAGAACAGTGGAAGCCTACATGTCTTACTCTTTCACTAGTGACAGCTGATCTTTGGCCAGTAAAAAAGTTCTGTCAGAAACACGGTCCAAACTGCTTGTTAGTCCTCCAGTGGAGTCTTCAAAGCAGACACGGTGTCAAAGGAAGTCATTAAGGAACGCTGACGTCTACCTGAGGAAACACAAATTAAACATTACAAGCAAAATTGTGAGCAGCGAAGTCCTTTCTCCTGTTCCTCCAATTCCTTCTAAACCTTCTGGATTGGTCAGAATGCCTGCTGTCCATTCATTCTTTGTGATAGTTGCTTCATCTCCCCCCACAGAAACTCTGAACAGGCTTTTTCCAGTTTTTCTTCATTGCTATCAGCTGCTGGTGTTCACTCCCCCGTGCAGAGCCAAAATTTTCTCGCCTCAATATGAGTCCAAACCACAACATGGACACTACATTGCAAAATGTCATAATATACTGGTACGAAAGGCAAAATAAACCAGCTGACCTTTGGAGATTCAGAGAGGTGCAGATTGCGGTGTGATTTATTTAGACACTATCTTACCCAAGAGGGAGCTCCATCCAAAACTTTCTTCATGACAGAATTTCACAGGAAAGTCAACAGTTGATATCAATGAGCTGTGAATCACTGAGCGGCCCTTTGGTAAGAGTAAACACTCTTCTGTTTTCCTTTCTCCTCATCCCCCCCATGTCTCCTCTTCAATCCTCTGACTGCGAAGTTTGGACCATATTTAAGTTTGTGCAGTGACCTCGGTTCAGAGTTTCTCAATCTGAACATCAACAGTGGACACAGATGGATCTGCCAACGAAACAACTTTCAAACAAAACTGCATTCTTCTTCACATCTATCTGCTGAAATGAATTTGTATCCTATTTTTGCACAATGGGTAAAAAACAGCAGATTTCTCCATTTCCTGTTAAACAAAAGCTTGAGATATGATGCTTTGACTCAGTCATGGTCCAGAACATCTTCTCAACCTCAATTTCAATTAAATTTATTTAGTTTATATGGCACCAAATCACATCTCAAGATGAATCGCACAAGTAAGGTCTAACCTTCTAACCTCCCTCTGATGATTTGAGGAAGAAACCTCAAGCAGACCAGACTCAAAGGGGTGACCCTCTGCTTAGGCCATTCTAACAGTTACAAGATTTTGCAAAGTTTTACAAAACAGAACATAACACATCAAAAGAACATGCATTTGATGAGAAGTCCATGCAGGCGTCCAGTCTACAGGCAGGAGTCATCCAGCGGTGCTTATGCTGCTCAGTGGGCCTGTTCCCGTGGCAGAGTTGTTCCATGTTCATCTCAGAAATTATACAGTCGTCAAATCCAGCTCATGATGTTGTGCCAGATCTCCTCACACTTTTTAAAAAGTCTGTGCTCCAGTATTTCCATTTAGTCATTTTTTATTATTTAATTTGTTAGCATAGTTAACACCTATTGTTAGCTTGATTGCATTTGCTCCAGTTACTGAGGGAATAAGCTGTTCATAATTTCCATACCTGCACCCAAGCCACAGATCATGAAAACCACCGCCAAGTCCACAAAAATATTAGTTAAGAAAACACTCAAACCAAGGTTAGCCTTTTAGCTTTAGCTTGTTCAGTAACTCCGAGATGGGGGTGTGTTCTGGATCCATTTGCCATGCCAAGGTCACAACAGAGTCATGACTGCCAACATGGCAACACCCAGAGCTGCACTTTTTGAGCCCCAAAATGGCTCTTCTGGGACCTTATGGGTGGTGTCATGGAGTGTTTGTCCAGTCTGAGGCAGCCCAGTCGCAAAATGTGTCACGTTTTTGTGAACTGATCAATGGTTGTTCATGGGATGGACTCACGAAAGCGCAAAGATCAGCAACCTCTCTGGTCTCTTAGGTGACATTCGATGTGGAAGCATAAACACTAACAGTTATGTTTGTGGTTGTGATACTTTACGGGGATCATTAAGAGACGGCTGGAGTTCACACTCTTTAAATCACTGCATTACGATCAAAGATGTCTGGACATTTAAACTGTGAATCATCTTTAAAAAAATCAACAGCTGACCCTCTTTCCTTCAGTAAAAGCCTTTTTAATGTTCCTACGAGATGAGTATCATTGGTGGTTAATGACAGAATAGTAGCTTAATGTGTACTTTGGGTTTGGGATCGACTGAAAGCTCATCCAACAACTCCAGCTCTGTGTACAAAGAACTTTCAGCAGCTGTCCTGGTCCACTTGGGGTTCCTGAAATAGGGTTGGTTAGGAGGACTCTGGGAAAGGTAATGGGTGCACGGGTGATTTAAACAGACGCAAGCACGAGACTGGTGCCATTATTTGCGAGGGAGAGGGACAGCCAGAGACAGACAGTCAGAGACAGAAGGTGATTAGGGTTAGACGTGGTGCCACAGCCAGGCTGGATCTATAGAAATAGCCTCTTAGCGTGATGTATGGTGCACACAAACAGAGCTGGTGTTGGCGGCACTGTGCTGCCAGTGATGCTGGAAAAGAATAACTGTTATTATCGTGTGCCACTGTTATCAGAAAACATTAATATTATATTAGAGTGGTGCACATTTCTCCTGAAATGGGGCCGCTGCTTTGCTAAATGTCACACAATGTGCTTTATTTGGCAGCTGCTTCCTTTTGCAAAAGACTTTTCTTTGAATGCTTATCTTTGCAGTGCATTGGATTATTGCTTTTCAAGGAACACTTCGGTCCAAAAATATGGCATCAGCTCCTACTTTCCGCAATATGCCATTCCTTAAAAGCCCAAATCGTCTCATATCAGTTAATGTAGAAGCACCATTAATTATTTCTAAGTAAGTAAGTACTTTTTCGGTACATTCCACTGTGACAGAAGATTTGGCCATGAAAAGAGTGGTGGTGAAATTCATGCTGCTGCTAACGGCGGAGCAAAAGTGCCTCCGTGTTGAAGTCTCACAGGACATGCTGTGACATGCTCACAATTTCTCGGATAGTTACATGACTGAAAAGTCACTGAAAGCCGTCTGAATCATCCGAATGGTTTCCACCTGGCTGTCACCCAGTTTCTGGCAAAATTTGATGTGGTGCTGCTCCAGTCGTTCCATCATTTTCCTTGAAATGAAAATCCGCCGAGCGCACAACACATGTACTCACTCAAAGGCTGCTTACCAGAAAATGATGCAATCGACAGGCGTGAAAAGGTTCACTCATGCGCACGAAGGTTCAAGGTTTGCTCATGCAAGCACACGTGATTCAAATCCATCAGGTTTTTGCAAAAAATAAAAAGGTCCGATACTTTTATAACAGACCTCGTACAGATAAAATTATCAGCTTGGTCATTATAACATTTTATAACTTAAAACAGTTTAATATTTAGAAACATAGGCACTGTGCAAAAGAATAACATTTGTGGTCCCTTAAAATAGAGCGGAAAGCATTCAATAAATCAACCCAGACAGTTTAAATTCAGAATGGAGGACATTCCAATCACAGGGAGCAGAAAAACGAAAAGCTTTCTTTCCTGTTTCAGTGCCAACACAAGGTACATGAAAACACAACATGTCATTTGAGCGCAGAGCAGAACGGCTTTCAGGTTTCCGAAGTAAACCGGATAAATAAATTGGAACCAACCCTATAAGAGCCTTGTAAACCAGAGTTATCCAATGTGTATATCGCCTTTGGGCCCTGTCCCACTGGGGAGAGGATTAATTGCGCATGAATTGAGTATACAAATTACGGGCATTCGTTGTCATCCGCAACAAAAATGGCCAAAAATGACAAATGTCCCAGTGTGAATTACAGATATATTAATAATGTATAGCGACTATATGATGAACAGTCACGGTTGTATAACGCATGTAGTGAGGAAACGAATCCGACGCATTGCGATTATCACGGCAGTATTACGGGCGTATTATGAATGCATCACACACGTTGCGTGTGCGCGGCATCTGCATTGCGGTCATAAAAGAAGTGCACTCGGGCCTTTCAGCATCACTATTCACACCAACAATACAGTCTCTGGAGCAATTGCTGGACTTCGGCAAGTTGACTGGAGTAAACAAGCAGTGAACAGGGCGAGTGGTGACGTCAGCGGATCGCATCAGAGCGCAGCTCGTCTGAACGATTATAACAAGAAGTTAAATCTGTTGTAAACAGGAATAAATACTGTAACAGCTGCAGACAAGAAGGAAAAAAACACGCAACTGTTTTATCAAGCCTTGACAATGTAAACAAGTCAAATAATTACCTTTTTAGATGGCTCAAAATGCTTTCTGCAGCTTGTTAGCCATTCGCGCCACGCGAACGGCTCAGCTGCAGCTTCCTGTGATTCAGGAGGAGGTTAGAACCATTTTCAACAGCCAATTTCCACAATAAAATGATTAATCCACCACAAAATAATTATTTTATATAGGCATCATCCAGCGCAGAACAAGTGGCACCCGGTAGAACAAAGAACGGCATCCAGCTGTGAACACAGTGCATCTGATTTGCATCTGCTGCAAATCAGATGCAAAGCAGACGTAATACAAACGCTTTATTTGTGACCAGTCTGTATGCAGTCGCTACAACTTATTTTAGTTCGTGATGTGGACACGATGGACACGCAAAATATCCACTTTACACACTGTCCCAGTCTGCTGCCAAGCCGCAAATCCCTGTCAGTTGCGGATATCAGCAGATGACGGCGAATATACAGCGCATAGATTGAGTATGTATTGTGTATGTATGGAGTACGTAAGGTGGATGTCATCCACAGCCAAAATGTTGTTCAAAAATCCTGTCAACGGAAAAACATGCATCTGCGGATAATTGTGGATGTGTGTGGGTGTCGGCTGACTCATACAAGCATGTTTCACGGATACTGTGGATGTTTAGAGAATATGAACCAATTTTGTGGGCAATCCATACACACATCCTAAACACCAGTGGGACTGGGCCCTTACATTCAAAGAAAGTATGCCAGCTTTAGCATACAACTCACAGTGATGGGTGAGGCAGCTACAAGCGGTGATAAATCACACAGGACAATGATACAGCGGGGCCAAGGACTGTAGATAACTGGTTGAAGTGTACAAATACACAACATCACCGTAGTCCAGTACAGGCAGGAAGGTAGCAGTTATATATAAATCAGCACTGGGCCATTTGACCTTTGCTGTGACCTTGAATTTTAGACATTTGTCCTTAAAATCAAATTACTGTGTTCTTGGTTGACCCTCAAACATTTCACCAAGTTTGGTCCAAAGGTCCAAATTGGATCACAGCTATTGGATGCAGTGCCCTGCACATGGGTGTAAGAGAATAGAAAAAAAACTGAATATATTGTGTGTCTGCAGCTGGCTAACAGATTCACATGTAATGCTGAATGAATGCAAAGCATCTCTCCTGCTGTGACAAGTGTCCACATTTCACCAAGTGACACTTGGGTGTTTTCCTTTGGCGCTGCGTGCTGTGGTTGCATGTTGAGTGCAGCAAACAGAAGATGACCACCTGCTGCTGTGGTGGCAGCAGCAGCAGCCTATCTCACACATGCACGCCAAACAAATCACATAACACAGTGTGGGCGTGCAGCCAGAATGAGGCCAGGTGAAACAGGAAATAAAAGTGCACCAAAGAATGAAAACAAAGAGTCCAATTGAGAGAATAATGAGTGAGAGGTGAACAAAAGTTTTCAGAGCCCCTTCAGGTTTGATGAAGACTAGTTTTCACCTCAAATTAGATCCAAAGTTCATTTATTCTTACTGAACCACTTTGAAATAAGGTTGCCAAGCGCCACATTGTGCAGCTTAATAAAGGTTCCCTCTGAGTTTTGCAGAGTGAGTTGTGCTGGTGAGGCCGTGGGATAAATTTGCCCTTCTTTCAAACTGACAGGTGACTTTGGTCCAAAAGCTATTAGGTTAAAAAAAGATTTTTTTTAGGTTTCTTTTGTTTGTTTGTTTGTTTTTTGGCTGGTCTGACATGCACTTTATTTAATATAACGCAGTCACATATCAAACTGTGATGCACAGATTCCATTTTAACCCTTTTTGTCTTGGCTGAATCCACTTAAGTCCAAATAAGCAGTAACCTTTGATTTGTCTTTCTCTCTGTCTCTCTCCTTAAGCAGTTACAGAAATGGGGGCAATAATTTATGCAGTTATTTCAGAGTTGTATATTTCAACGTCTTATTCATGGAGCTTTTCACTTCATTGGAAGGTTCTTCAAATTTGCAACATTTATTCATTTATTTCTGATAAACCTTTTTTTTTCATTTCACTGTCATTTGACGGTAAAATGTTAAAAGAAATCAAAGTGTAGTTTGATATAACAACAGAGTCAACATCAATCTTTGACCCCACCCCCCCAATCTCTCAAACACTCACACACACACACACACACTCCAAAACATATTTGTTCAGTAAAAATTGCTTCGGGGGCTGTTTGTGTTATTCTCGATGCCTGAAGTGTTGGGAAAGTGTAGGAACACAGACCCACAACAGGGGGCGCAAATGAACGGACAATGGAGGAAGTCAAATAACACTTTTACTTTTGTGAAATAAGCACAACAAACACAACCGATTACAATAACAGACAATAAAGCCGAATCACAAAGGTGTCATGTGGGCAGGCTCGAAGATAGGAGACGTCTGTCCAAAGCAGAACCGGAACCACACGATTTCCTCCGCCACCGAACCCCGGGAATACTGGAGCCGCCAAGTCCCGAACTCCCAGGTGGCCACTGCCTCCGCTTGTCGGATCCGGTACTGCTGGCGAGGAACAGAAACAGTCAGATGTGGGTGCGCCTGCACCCAGCAACACGTATGGTGGAAAAACCACCTCCACCTCTCGTCAGGAAAACACTGTAGTGCAGGAATGTGAGTACTTATCCAAAATACAGTCTCCTGCTGTTCTTTTCTCTTTCTGTGTAAAGGCAAAAAGTATTTTATGGTCAAAAGATAATCTGTTTGGCTGGATACGTTACCTCCTTGGTAGAGTGATATCTCGGCAGAGAAGTGGAGATGACGTCTTGCAGATATACCGCTGCGGATCAGATGATTTGTAACAGCTGTCGTAGGTGACAGCTGTCACCCCGGCTGCTCCTGTGAGATGGCAGCGCCCTCTGGTGCCTGGAGCCCGCACTCCAGGCAGGGTGCCCTCTGGTGGTGGTGGGCCAGCAGTACCTCCTCTTCAGCGGCCCACACAACAGGACCCCCCCCCTCAACGGGCGCCTCCTGGCCGGAGGGCCGGGTCCAGGATGAAGCTCCTCTTCACCCAGGAGCGTTCTTCGGGGCCGTACCCCTCCCAGTCCACCAAATACTGGAAGCCCCGGCCCATCCTTCGGAAATCCAAAAGCCGGCGCACAGTCCAAGCCGGCTCGCCATCGATGATCCGGGCAGGAGGTGGTGCCGGACCCGGAGTACAGAGGGGTGAGGTGTGATGTGGCTTAATCCGGGACACATGGAAAACGGGATGGATCCGCAGTGAGGCCGGAAGCTGAAGCCTCACTGCGGCTGGACTGATGACCTTGAGGATCTTAAACGGACCGATATACCGTTCCTGCAATTTAGGGGAGACCACTTGGAGGGGAATGTCCTTAGTAGACAACCACACTTCCTGCCCTGGCCGATACGTAGGGGCCGGGGTCTGCTGATGGTCTGCATGGGCCTTCGTCCTCATCCGGGCCCTCAGCAAAGCAGAACGGGCGGCACGCCACACCCGACGGCACTTCCGCAGGTGGGCCTGGACCGAGGGCACACCGACCTCTCCCTCAACCACCGGAAACAAAGGAGGCTGGTACCCCAGACACACCTCAAAAGGGAGAGGCCGGTGGCTGACGACACCTGGCTGTTATGGGCATACTCGATCCAGGCCAAATGCGTACTCCAGGCCGCCGGGTGCGCGACCGTCACGCAACGCAGGGCCTGTTCCACCTTCTGATTGGCCCATTCTGCTTGCCCGTTGGTCTGGGGATGATACCCGGATGAGAGACTCACCGTGGCCCCCAGTTCCCGGCAGAAGCTCCTCCAGACTTGCGAGGAGAACTGGGGACCGCGATCGGAGACAATGTCTGTGGGAATCCCATGCAGCCGGACGACGTGGTGGACCAGGAGGTCCGCTGTCTCCTGGACCGTCGGGAGCTTTGGGAGGGCCACGAAGTGGGCCGCCTTGGAGAATCGGTCCACTATCGTGAGGATGGTGGTGTTGCCCTGGGACGGCGGGAGGCCCGTGACAAAATCCAGGCCGATGTGGGACCAGGGGCGATGAGGCACGGGCAGCGGCTGGAGCAGTCCCGAAGCCCTGCGATGATCAGCCTTGCCCCTGGCGCAGGTGGTGCAGGCCTGGATATAATCCCGGAAGTCGGCCTCTAGGGACGCCCACCAGAAGCGCTACCGGACAACTGCCATGGTTCTTCGCACCCCTGGATGACAGGAGAGCTTAGAGCCGTGACAGAAGTCCAGGACTGCAGCCCTAGCCTCTGGTGGGACGTAGAGTCTGTTCTTTGGCCCAGTTCCGGGGTCTGGGCTTCGTGCCAGGGCCTCCCGGACGGTTCTCTCTACGTCCCAGGTGAGGGTGGCCACGATAGTGGACTCCGGGATGATGGGTTCCGGTGGATCCGACAACTCCGCTTTGACTTCATCTTCATGTACCCGGGACAAGGCATCCGATCTCTGGTTTTTGGTCCCGGGACGGTAGGTGATCCGGAAGTCAAAACGGCCGAAGAACAGTGACCAGCGGGCTTGCCTGGGGTTCAGCCGCTTGGCGGTCCTGATATACTCCAGGTTCCGGTGGTCAGTGAAAACCGTGAATGGCATGGACGTTCCCTCCAACAGATGTCTCCACTCTTCAAGAGCCTCTTTCACCGCAAGGAGTTCTCGATTGCCGACGTCATAGTTCCGTTCGGCCGGGGTCAACCTGCGGGAAAAATAGGCACACGGGTGAAGGACCTTATCGGTCTTCCCGCTCTGGGAAAGCACAGCTCCTATCCCTGAGTCCGAGGCGTCCACTTCAACCACTAACTGGCGACTAGGATCGGGCTGCACCAGAACGGGTGCAGACGAGAAGCGCCGTTTCAACTCCTTGAACGCGGCATCGCAACGATCCGACCAGGTGAAGGGGACTTTTGGTGAGGTCAGGGCTGTCAGGGGGCTAACTACCTGACTGTAGCCCTTAATGAACCTCCTGTAGAAATTAGCAAAGCCGAGGAACTGTTGCAGCTTCCTACGGCTGGTGGGTTGGGGCCAGTCTCTCACCGCCGCGACCTTGGCCAGATCAGGAGCGACGGAGTTAGGGGAGATGATAAACCCCAGGAAGGACAAAGAAGTGCGGTGGAACTCGCACTTCTCGCCCTTCACAAACAGCCGGTTCTCCAACAACCGCTGCAGGACCTGACGTACATGCCGGACATGGGTCTCAGGATCCGGAGAAAAGATGAGTATGTCGTCCAGATATACGAAGACGAATCGGTGCAGGAAATCCCGCAAGACATCATTAACCAATGCTTGGAACGTCGCGGGGGCGTTTGTAAGACCGAACGGCATGACCAGGTACTCAAAGTGACCTAAGGGGGTGTTAAATGCCGTCTTCCACTCGTCTCCCTTCCGGATCCGAACCAGGTGATACGCATTCCTAAGATCTAGCTTAGTGAACATTTGGGCTCCATGCAGGGGCGTGAACACTGAATCCAACAAGGGCAATGGGTATCGGTTACAAACTGTGATTTCGTTCAGTCCCCTGTAATCAATGCATGGACGTAGTCCGCCATCCTTTTTTCCCACAAAAAAGAAACCTGCACCCATCGGGGAAGTGGAATTCCGGATCAACCCGGCAGCTAAAGAGTCCCGGATGTAGGTCTCCATTGATTCGCGCTCAGGTCGTGAGAGGTTGTACAGCCTGCTGGACGGAAACTCAACGCCTGGAACCAAATCAATGGCACAATCGTACGGGCGGTGCGGGGGAAGGGTGAGCGCCAGATCCTTGCTGAACACGTCCACAAGGTCATGGTACTCCACCGGCATCGTCCCGAGATTGGGCGGGACTCTGACCTCCTCCTTAGCCTGGGAACCGGGAGGAACCGAGGAACCTAAACATACCCGATGGCAGGTCTCGCTCCACTGAACCACTACCCTGGATGGCCAATCGATCCAGGGATTGTGTTTTAACATCCAGGGGAACCCGAGAATCACGTGGGAGGTGGCAGGAGTCACAAAAAACTCGATCTCCTCCCAGTGGTTCCCTGACACCACCAGAGTTACTGGAGGTGTCTTATGTGTGATTAAAGGGAGTAGGGAGCCATCTAGTGCCCGTACTTGCACAGGTGAAGTAAGTGCCACCAGAGGGAGCCCTGCCTCCCTGGCCCATTTGCTGTCTAGCAAATTCCCCTCAGAGCCCGTGTCCACCAGTGCTGGGGCCTGAAAGGGTTAAATCCTCATAAAGGATTGTAACTGGGAGTCGTGTGGCAATATGGGTGTGTCCCACGTGAATGTCTCGGCCCACCCCTAGCCCAGTTTCTAGGGGCGGGCGTTGGTGTTTAACCGCTCGGGGCAGTCCCTCACCTGATGCTCTATCGAGCCACAAACAAAGCACGCTCCGCGGACCAGCCTCCTCTGTCTATCCGGGGGTCTAAATGTGGCCCTGCCCGTGTCCATAGCTTCATCAGCAGGGGGAGCTGTAACCACACGGAGCGTAGGGGCCGTGGAGCGTGGGGAGGGCGGAGCTCGGTCGGAGCCGGAAGGGAGAGGGACGGCGCGTGCCCGGCCACGCCCTTCGTCTCGTTCCCGACGGCGTTCTTCTAACCGATTGTCTAATCGTATAACGAGATCAATAAGCCCATCTAAATCCCGCGGTTCGTCCTTAGCCACCAGGTGCTCCTTTAGGACCAACGACAGTCCGTTTACGAAGGCGGTGCGGAGGGCAGTGCTATTCCAGCCGGACCTCGCAGCCGCGATGCGGAAGTCGACTGCATAGGCAGCTGCGCTCCGGCGCCCCTGTCTCATTGACAGCAGCACGGCTGAAGCGGTCTCTCCTCTATTTGGGTGATCGAACACTGTTCTGAACTCCCTCACAAACCCATCATATGTCTGAAGGAGCCGTGAATTCTGCTCCCAGAGCGCTGTAGCCCAAGCGCGTGCCTCACCGCAAAGCAGATTTATTACATAAGCTATCTTGCTGGCATCAGTCGCGTACATGACAGGACGTTGTGCGAAGACGAGCGAACACTGTATAAGGAAGTCCGCGCACGTCTCCACACAACCTCCATACGGCTCTGGAGGGCTTATGTATGCTTCCGGGGAAGGTGGGAGGGGTCGTTGAATGACCTGTGGAACGTCACTGTTACGCACAGGGTCGACAGGAGGGAGAGCCGCAGCAGCGCCCTGAGGGCGCGCTTCCACCTGCGCGGCGAGAGCCTCCACCCTGCGGTTAAGGAGGACGTTCTGCTCGGTCATTAGATCCAACCGAGCCGTGAAAGCGGTGAGGATTCGCTGCAACTCACCGATCATTCCTCCTGCGGACGCCTGTGTGCCCTGTTCTTCCACTGGCCGTTCAACAGCTGGTTGACGCCCCTCGGGATCCATGACTTTGGCCGAGATATCCTGTTGGGAAAGTGTAGGAACACGGACCCACAACAGGGGGCGCAAATGAACGGACAATGGAGGAAGTCAAATAACACTTTTACTGTTGTGAAATAAGCACAACAAAGACAACCGATTACAATAACAGACAATAAAGCCGAATCACAAAGGTGTCATGTGGGCAGGCTCAAAGATAGGAGACGTCTGTCCAAAGCAGAACCGGAACCACACGATTTCCTCCGCCACCGAACCCCGGGAATACCGGAGCCGCCAAGTCCCGAACTCCCAGGTGGCCACTGCCTCCGCTTGTCGGATCCGGTACTGCTGGCGAGGAACAGAAACAGTCAGATGTGGGTGCGCCTGCACCCAGCAACACGTATGGTGGAAAAACCACCTCCACCTCTCGTCAGGAAAACACTGTAGTGCAGGAATGTGAGTACTTATCCAAAATACAGTCTCCTGCTGTTCTTTTCTCTTTCTGTGTAAAGGCAAAAAGTATTTTATGGTAAAAAGATAATCTGTTTGGCTGGATACGTTACTTCCTTGGTAGAGCGATATCTCGGCAGAGAAGTGGAGATGACGTCTTGCAGATATACCGCTGCAGATCAGATGATTGGTAACAGCTGTTGTAGGTGACAGCTGTCACCCCGGCTGCTCCTGTGAGATGGCAGCGCCCTCTGGTGCCTGGAGCCCGCACTCCAGGCAGGGTGCCCTCTGGTGGTGGTGGGCCAGCAGTACCTCCTCTTCAGCGGCCCACACAACATGAAGGTCACTGTTATATTTCCATACTGGAATCACGCACTGACTTTCTACGTTGCCACACACCCCACACCATGATGGCAATCATCCAGGCAAACAACTGATCCATCCCCACCTTTCTAAAGTTGTCCTCCATCTGCTGCAATCCTGAGAGACGTCCTTCATCTCAACATGAACCAACATGACCACTTCAACACTCATAAAAATGCTATTTTCATTCACCAAATCCAGACAAATCAGCCAATATAGATAATTTCTTGCAGGCTGATTGTGGTACTGTCCTGGTTTCTCCCAGATATTAAGCATATCATCAGGATAGAGGCCATCTGGTCTCAGAACATGATCCTCCAGCAGCACCCCAAGGCCACTATGGAGAGAGAGGTCTGGACTGGTTTGGTTGGATTGCTGCCAAAGCGACTGGGCATGACAAAGAGGCAGAAGATGAATGGACAAAGTCTAAAACATCAAAATATCCCTCTAAGAAAATCAACAGGATTAAAACCCTTTTAGAATCTCTGTTTAGACTCAGATTTGGCTCATTTTGGCTCAGTTGGTAAAGCAGGTGATGCCTGTCTGATGGAATGTGTGTTTGATATCTAGTGGTGACTGAAGGCACCTTGACGCTTGCACGAATTTGATCCCTGCTGCACAATTAGCTGTGCCAATGCAACCTGCTTTGTCCCATTGGATGCTGCGCTTTGTCCCGTTTGACACCCCATTATATAAAATAATTATATTGTAGCTGATGACACGTTTGCTCTCAGAACTTGGCTGATGAAACCATCTGTCATCGCTCCAAGAGTCACAGAGAAATTATCTGCTGCTCCAGCTTGTCTCGTGTGCGTCCTGCAGTGGAGAACGCATTTGGAATCTTGTCTCAAAGGTAATTATTTATAATATTTATATTACAAATAATTACCTTTGGATTGGGTAATGGATTTGTACAACATTTGCATGTTAATTCCTTTTTATGTGTTTGATGTATCTGGAAAATTATGTTTACTATAGATGTAACATTGTCATAATTGTTCAGATGTGCTGTGCTGCGCGGCAGTGAGACACATTGACAGGCAATGACACACAGTGTTTTTGAATAGTTTGGTCCGTGTTCACAACTAGTTCACAAAATTACTGTGTGGAAGAACTTTTGAACATTTCAAAGTTTTCTTTGCACATCAAGGTGCCTTGACTGTTGAAGTGTCCCAGATCAAGGTACCGCAACCTCATAACTGTTCATTCTTTGGGCATAATGAACCACATACAAAGAAAAGAATGTAGAGAAAGAAGTTCTATATAGCACTTGGTACTGATCCCCAGATATCTCTAATGTGAAGCAAATGAGAGCCTAGAGCTCCCCCTGGATGGGATGCCAGTCTAACGCAGGTTACTTCCAAAGCTAGGCCCAGTACCCATTTATAGTTGAGTTGAGTAAGACAATGTGGGTCAAGGATATAGACCATACAGTCAGGCAGCATTACCAGGAATTAAATCTGGAATGTAGAGTTGGGTGACCAATGTGAGTTCCAGATTCCAGCTACAAATATGAAGACCTGGGTTTGGTTCCTGGTCACCCAGTACATGTACAAAAAATGCACATAAACAGAGTTGATTTAAAGAATGTTATCAAGAACCAAATGTGTAACCATTCACCACGTGCTCTCAGAAATGACCTGCTGAACTCTGATGTATGTACAATAGAACAGCGTGGGATTCGGTAATAAGGGCACAAATAATCAGATTACTGTATTCATGTGAGGCATAATCTTTTAATCCCTAATCCAGATAAGAGATGATAAAATGTGATCAATCTGACAGTGTTCCCATGATTCTGTGTTATCATCACATGCAAACAAAGCCTGAACAATGATCAAATCTCAGCAGCACTGCCACAGCTTTGTGTGTGCATGTGTGCACGTTAATGAATACTGTGTGCATGTTGTAGAGGCTCAGAAAAAGTTTACTATGCACTACACATGCACAACTACAATGTTAAAGCGGTCTTCAATCAAGTATTATTAAAACTGAGAACATCATCAATCAAGTCGGGTTTTACTGAAGTATCCTGAAGCAAGTATCCTATACTTTAGTTTGCACCTTTATACAAGTTACTGTTTAACAACTCATGAAGGCAAATTAAAATTGAATTTTTTTTTCCTTAGGTTTTGTGAAATTGCAAACAAAGAGCGCAACAGGATTCATACCCCTCTAGAATTACCTCATTTTCTTTTCTACATCAAAAACTGATTACACGTCTACATCATGTGGTATTTTTCTGTGTGAACAAATCGACGTAGCTTCAATATTTGATGGAGCTGCTCGCATCTTGATTATCGTTCCACCATCAATCATCAAGTCAGATTTTGTCACAATTCATGTTTTTACATCAGTATGTTATGTCCCTATTGCAATGGCTCTACAATCTACATTGGAGAATAACTTAGTTCTTTACTTTATTATCCCCGATTTGCCCAAACTCAGAATGGATGTCCATGGTGCCAGAGGGTTTTTGGGTATTGCTGGAATGACTTTTTGCCAAATTACGAAGTTATTTAGGGAGACTAAGATGAGTAGTATCATTTGAATTGTCAGCGAGTATCAGCTTTGACATTTTGGACATACTGTATGGTGCATTTCTTTATGCAAGATCCAGGAAATAAGTGTCTATAATAATAATAATAACCATTATTTAACCAGGTAGAAATCCACTGAGATCAAAACCTCTTTTACAAGGATAATCTGGCCAAGAAAGGCAGCAGCACACCTCATAATGGACAGGTTAATATCAACATGAGAACGTTGGTGTTAAATAAAATACAATCATCTTGGTCATAATAACATTGCACACGATGTAAAGTCTCAAACAGATTTAGACTGAGAAACATAGTGTCAGGGTTTGGATTTAATGGATTGTGTTTGTTGTTTTTGTTATGTAGTTTGAAATGTTTTTCTATGTGGTGATTTTTCTTGCTTGTCTTTCTCCCTGCTTGGGGTTCTCTATCTCTACTTCTCTTGTCTCAGGTCTTGTCTCAGAGTGATGCTGAAAAACTAATTCATGCATTTATTTCCTCTAGGCTGGACTATTGTAATTCATTATTATCAGGTTGTCCTAAAAGTTCCCTGAAAAGCCTTCAGTTAATTCAAAATGCTGCAGCTAGAGTACTGACGGGGAGTAGAAGGAGAGAGCATATCTCACCCATATTGGCCTCTCTTCATTGGCGTCCTGTTATTTCTAGAATAGAATTTAAAATTCTTCTTCTTACTTATAAGGTTTTGAATAATCAGGTCCCTTCTTATCTTAGGGACCTCATAATACCATATCACCCCAATAGAACGCTTCGCTCTCAGACTGCAGGCTTACTTGTAGTTCCTAGGGTTTGTAAGAGTAGAATGGGAGGCAGAGCCTTCAGCTTTCAGGCTCCTCTCCTGTGGAACCAGCTCCCAATTCGGATCAGGGAGACAGACACCCTCTCTACTTTTAAGATTAGGCTTAAAACTTTCCTTTTTGCTAAAGCTAAAGTTAGGGCTGGATCAGGTGACCCTGAATCATCCCTTAGTTATGCTGCTATAGACTTAGACTGCTGGGGGGTTCCCATAATGCACTGAGTGTTTCTTTCTCTTTTTGCTCTGTATGCACCACTCTGCATTTAATCATTAGTGATTGATCTCTGCTCCCCTCCACAGCATGTCTTTTTCCTGGTTCTCTCCCTCAGCCCCAACCAGTCCCAGCAGAAGACTGCCCCTCCCTGAGCCTGGTTCTGCTGGAGGTTTCTTCCTGTTAAAAGGGAGTTTTTCCTTCCCACTGTTGCCAAGGCCAAGTGCTTGCTCACAGGGGGTCGTTTTGACCATTGGGGTTTTTACGTAATTATTGTATGGCCTTGCCTTACAATATAAAGCGCTTTGGGGTAACTGTTTGTTGTGATTTGGCGCTATATAAATAAAATTGAATTGAATTGAATTGTCTGTCTCTGTCTCTTGGTGTTTGGTGGTGGTCGATTCACTCTGTCTGGCCACTCCCTCATTCTGGTTCTTTCTCACACATCTGCTTCTCATCTGTAGCTCATCACCTGTATTTAAGCCTCACCTGGTTCACCTTTTCCCTGCCAGATTGATGCGCCTTGTGCCTTCACTTCCAGCCTTGTTGCTAGTGATTTATCGTCCTGCTTGCCTCCTTGTGTTTTTTGACCATCTGCCTGTTTATTCGACCATGCATTTTGCCTCATGAACTTGGTATTGTTGCTAATTTTGAACTGCCTTTTTGTTTACCAGACCCAGCTTATGACCACAGTAAACTGTCTTAACCCTAAGTGCTTTTTGTCTGAGTTCTGCAATTGTGTCCTGCCATTTCTTACTGCAAGACCTCATACATAGGCATTGCGCAAAAGAATCCCATTCACAATCTTGTAAAATAGACCTGAAGGTGTACAAAGAAGTCAGTCTAGACAGTTGCAGTTCAGATTTGAGAACCTTCCAATCAGAGGGAGCTGAAAAACTAAAGGCATTCTTTCCCGTTTCAGAGCGGACACGAGGTACACTAAAACATAACATGTCATTTGAGCGCAGAGCATAATGGCTTTCAGATCTCTGAAGTAAACTTGTCAAATAGGTCTGAGGGTTGAGGACCCCAGGAGAAGGCCAAGGAGAAGGCCAAGAAGAAGCCCATGCTTCATGTGTCTGTGGCAGAGAGATGGTTATTTTAGAGGTGCAGAATCCTGCACAAGCTGGTGTCGCAGACCGAACAGTCACCCCTAAAAATTATCCCGCCCTGCATCTACTGTGCATGCGTCATTTCGGAGTATCAACAGCTCGTCTTAGAAGGAAAGCGATCAAATGGATTAATGGGATTATTAACCATCAGATGACAAAGTAAAACCTCATAAATCATTCTAAAGTCAGTTTTAAGCAGAAATGAGGCAGTTTTAAGCAGAAAAGAGGAGATATTCAGTGCCACTTTGAAGTGATGGACGTGCAGTGAATGCAACAGCTAGCAGCTCGTGTAGCTGCAGCGCTCTGATCGCTTCCTGTCTTTTATGATGAAATAATAAAGAATTTATGTGGAAATGATTGTTGTACAAAAGCTTCAGACATCTGTTGATGAGACAGACGATGACTGGAGTGCAGTTTGAAGTAGAAACGAGGTGATAATCAGTGAATCACGGCTAATGACGCATGCGCAGTGAAGGCAGGGTGGACCGATTTTTAAGGGGGACCATTCGGTTGGCAACAGTGGATTGCCAACCCCAGTCTGAATAGGGCCTATAGGGCCCTATAGGGCTATATTAAAGATTTTCATCACATTTTCATGAACAGAAGCTTTTATGTCTTGAATACACAAGATGTGAAAGAGAAAAATCTGCACTTTTCTAAATAAAACACGCCTAATATAAAGTATGAAATCATAAAAAGTCACAATCACAAACAGGAATACAGCAGGGAAAAACAACAAAACCAAGAGCCATGGAATAAGTAATGGCTTTAAAGGAAAAGATAAGGCAATGTCCCTGACGGCGTCTTATTATCTCTGGAGATATGTTGTTTTTCATAACCTCACAGGTCAGAGTGAATCACACCAGAACTACTTACAAGCCACTAAAAGCATTTCTTTCTGCCATTGTTCTTTAAATGGGGAGAGCATAAAAAAAGTCATTTCAACCTGTGATTACACACTTTACAATGTCAACATGGAGCTGAAAAACTGTCTGCTGTACTCCTGTGCTTCCACTGTGAGAACGTAGCACCAATGACAGACACTGTGATGGTAAAATTGTGCGATCAAGCTCAGGTGTGGGCACGTGTGATATAGTCATCACACACTTCTCCACTTTTCAAACAGGTAATCCATCATAAACGGCAAATCTACCTGCATTTCATGTCTCCGGCAACGCCGCCACAGTTTCCATGACAATTTCTTCCAAAACGAAACTATTTGCCTTCCTTTATAATCAGTCCCTCCACAAACATTCTGCAGACTCATATACACAATCAGAAAACAATTATTTAAGGATGCAACTGAATGAAAACATTTGTGCCATTTCATATGAATAATAATATGACTTTACACTGCAGTGAATGCATTTGGTCGCATTTTTGTAATTGTGTTAAATCAACTCCATCATACTGTAAATGAGCCAAAATACAACCCCTGGCAAAAATTATGGAATCACCCTCCTCTGAGTATTTTATTCAGTTGTTTAATTTTGTAGAAAAAAAGCAGATCACAGACATGACACAAAACTAAAGTAATTTCAAATGGCAACTTTCTGGCTTTAAGAAACACTATAAGAAATCAAGAAAAAACTGTGGCAGTCAGTAACGGTTACTTTTTTAGACCAAGCAGAGGGAAAAAAATATGGACTCACGCAATTCTGAGGAATAAATTATGGAATCACCCTGTAAATTTTCATCCCCAAAACTAACACCTGCATCAAATCAGATCTGCTCATTAGTCTGCATCTAAAAAGGAGTGATCACACCTTGGAGAGCTGTTGCACCAAGTGGACTGACATGACTCATGGCTCCAACATGAGAGATGTCAGTTGAAACAAAGGAGAGGATTATCAAACTCTTAAAAGAGGGTAAATCATCACGCAATGTTGCAAAAGATGTTGGTTGTTCACAGTCAGCTGTGTCTAAACTCTGGACCAAATACAAACAACATGGGAAGGTTGTTAAAGGCAAACATACTGGTAGACCAAGGAAGACATCAAAGCATCAAGACAGAAAACTTAAAGCAATATGTCTCAAAAATTGAAAATGCACAACAAAACAAATGAGGAACAAATGAGAGGAAACTGGAGTCAACGTCTGTGACTGAAGTGTAAGAAACCACCTAAAGGAAATGGGATTTACATACAGAAAAGCTAATAAATGCACACGTTTACGTTGATATTTTGGACACTTTTCTTATCCCATCAAGTGAAAGTATGTTTGGGGATGATGAAATCATTTTTCAAGATGATAATGCATCTTGCCATAGAGCAAAAACTGTGAAAACATTCCTTGCAAAAAGACACATAGGGTCAATGTCATGGCCTGCAAATAGTCTGGATCTTAATCCAGTTGAAAATCTTTGGTGGAAGTTGAAGAAAATGGTCCATGACAAGGCTCCAACCTGCAAAGCTGATCTGGCAACAGCAATCAGAGAAAGTTGGAGCCAGATTGATGAAGAGTACTGTGTCACTCATTAAGTTCATGCCTCAGAGACTGCAAGCTGTTATAAAAGCCAGAGGTGGTGCAACAAAATACTAGTGATGTGTTGGAGCGTTCTTTTGTTTTTCATGATTCCATAATTTTTTCCTCAGAATTGAGTGATTCCATATTGTTTTTCCCTCTGCTTGGTCTAAAAAAGTAACCGTTACTGACTGCCACAATTTTTTTTCCTGATTTCTTATAGTGTTTCTTAAAGCCAGAAAGTTGCCATTTGAAATTACTTTAGTTTTGTGTCATGTCTGTGATCTGCTTTTTTTCTACAAAATTAAACAACTGAATGAACATCCTCCGAGGCCGGTGATTCCATAATTTTTGCCAGGGGTTGTAATTTTGAGCATCTTAATTTAACCCATAGAACCCTAAGAATTTTTTTCTTGATTTGACTATACCTTACTTAAGAAGTCCCCCTTTTGAGGTACTGTAATTTTGTATAGCTAATGTCTATGTGTTACCTATCAAAATGTTCAGAACCAATCTCAGCTTCCCCATTGTGATACATATAGAACACTGTGTAAAGATATGATCTGTGAATTGAAACACAGTGAAAAGTTGGCCAGGATGCAGGAGAGCATTATTAGGGCTCTGAGGGTTAACACTTGTGACTTCAATGACCTTGACCTTTACTGAAATTAATCCTTTAAGGCCAATTCTGAGATTGACTGTCTTCCACATATCAAGTTTATTGGAAATGGGCAAAAGGACATAGGAGTAGCAGGGGAACAAACAGAAAGATGATCAAAAGATTGACCTTTGAGCCCAGTGGCCTTGACATTTGCCAAAACATGTCCCTTATGGGCAATTCTGGGATCAACCTACATACACACACGAAGTCTGGCAGAAGTTGGTGAAAACATCTCTGAGTAGTGAAAAAACAAGGCACACAGCCAAATGTTTTCCAAATTATAGTACAATTCATTTTGATCATCTCAATTTATCACTAAAATATAGCTGACTTAACACTATGATATATGTAGTTTGTCTAATATTATTTTGAATGTTGTTAAACGGGTGTTGTGTTGAGTGAGTGTTAAATGGAACATTTATTGTCCATCACCTACTTATTAAGAGTTCCTGTATATCCTCCTCACAATCCTATTCCAGTTACAACCCCAATTCCAATGAAGTAGGGATGTTGCGTAAAATGTAAATAAAAACAGAATACAATGATTTGCAAATCCTCTTCAACCTATATTCAATTGAATACACCACAAAGACAAGATATTTAATGTTCAAACTGACAAACTTTATTGTTTTTGTGCAAATATTTGCTCATTTTGAAATGGATGTCTGCAACATGTTTCAAAAAAGGTGGGACAGTGGTATGTTTACCACTGTGTTACATCACCTTTCCTTCTAACAACACTCAATAAGCGTTTGGGAACTGAGGACACTAATTGTTGAAGCTTTGTCGGTGGAATCTTTCCCATTCTTGCTTGATGTACTACTTCGGTTGTTCAACAGCCCAGGGTCTCCGTTGTCATATTTTGCGCTTCATAATGCGCCCCACATTTTCAGTGGGTGACAGGTCTGGACTGCAGGCAGGCCAGTCTAGTACCCGCACTCTTTTACTATGAAGCCACGCTGTTGTAACACGTGCAGAATGTGGCTTGGCATTGTCTTGCTGAAATAAGGAGGGTCGTCCCTGAAAAAGACATTGCTTGGATGGCAACATGTGTTGCTCCAAAACCTGGATGCACCTTTCAGCATTGATGGTGCCATCACAGATGTGTAAGTTGCCCATGTCATGGGCACTAACACCCCCCACACCATCACAGATGCTGGCTTTTGAGCTTTGTGTTGGTAACAATCTGGATGGTCTTTTTCCTCTTTTGTCCGGAAGACACGACGTCCATGATTTTCAAAAAGAATTTGAAATGTGGACTCATCAGACAACAGCACACTTTTCCACTTTTGTGTCTGTCCATTTCAAATGAGCTTGGGCCCAGAGAAAACATTCTGGATGTTGTTGATGTATGGCAGGGTTGGCCAAGTTTGGTCCTCGAGAGCCACCTTTCTGACACTCTTAGTTGTCTCCCTGCTCCAACACACCTGAATCCAATGAAAGACTCGTTAGCAGACTTTTAATGAGCCTTTCATTGGATTCAGGTGTGTTGGAGCAGGGAAAGAACTAAGAGTGTCAGGAAGGTGGCTCTCGAGGACCGAACTTGGCCACCCCTGATGTATGGCTTTCACTTTGCATGGTAGAGTTTTAACTTGCACTTGTAAATGTAGCGACGAACTGTGTTAACTGACAATGGTTTTCTGAAGTGTTCCTGAGCCCACGCGGTAAGATCCTTTACACAATGATGTCGGTTTTTAATGCAGTGCTGCCTGAGGGATCCAAGGTCACAGGCATTCATTGTTGGTTTTCAGCCTTGCCGCTTATGTGTAGAAAGTTCTGCAGAACCTCTGATTATATTATGGACTGTAGATGATGGAATCCCTAAATTCCTTGCAATTGAATGTTGAGAAACATTGTTCTTAAAATGCTGGACTATTTTTTGCACACAGTTGTTCACAAAGTGGTGATCCTTGCCCATCTTTGCTTATGAGCGGCTGAGCCTGTTGGGAATGCTCCTTTTATCCCCAGTCATGATACTCACCTGTTTACAAACAGGTGTTCTTTGAGCATTCATTATCTTTCCCAGTCTTTTGTTGCACCGTCCCAAATTTTTTGAAACGTGTTGCATGCATCCATTTCAAAATGAGCAAATATTTGCATAAAAACAATAAAGTTTATCAGTTTGAACATTAAATATCTTGTCTTTGTGGTGTATTCAATTGAATATAGGTGGAAGAGGATTTGCAAATCATTGCATTCTGTTTTATTTACATTTTACACAACATCCCAACTTCATTGGATTTGGGGTTGTAGATTTTCTGCCCCCATGTAGAAGAGGTGTCATTTTGTGTGATTAATTTGCTAATGGAATCAAATATTTTCATATCTTTCTCAAATACACCTCAAGTTAATTTTTGTGAGCTTATTGATATTAAAGCATTATTGTCAAGTCAAGCCTCTGAGTATTCTACTCACCTTGAAGAAATGTACACTGAATGAGAGAAATATGTTTTTATATTATGAAAAGGAAATGTCATGTGTCAATAGCACACCTACTGAAGAGCTTTTTTGGTTTTATAATTACTTATAACACATATTGCTGGCACTGTTTAATTTCTGTAGGGATGATTAACATCCACCACATTCACGTTAAAGTCCCATTGTCACTTGCAGGATGGCTCCTAAAAATGTCCCATCGGGACACAAAACAGCAGTGCTTTCAACACCATCAGACCGGTGCTGCTGCGGGGGAAGCTGGAGGACGCAGGTGTGGATGGACACCTCGCTGCCTGGACCATGGACTACCTCACTGACCGCCCGCAGTATGTGCGGCTGCGCGGCTGTCAGTCTGAGGTGGTAAGGTGCAGCACCGGGGCCCCCCAGGGCACTGTCCTCTCGCCTTTCCTCTTCACCCTTTACACCTCGGACTTCACCTACAACACAGACAGCTGCCATCTCCAGAAGTTCTCTGATGACTCCACCATTGTGGGTCGTGTGTCTGAGGGGAACGAGCTGAAGTACCGGTCGGTCATCACAGACTTTGTGGACTGGTGTGAGCACAACCACTTGTGTCTCAACACTAGTAAGACGAAGGAGATGGTGATTGACTTCAGGAGGAAACCACCACCTCACCCACCGGTGAACATCCAGGGGGAGGACATAAAGACTATGGACAGTTTCAAATACCTGGGTGTTCACCTCAACAACAAACTGGACTGGACTCACAACACTGATGCCCTGTACAAGAAAGGACAGAGTCGCTCCACCTCCTGAGGTGACTGAGATCCTTTGGAGTGAGCAGGCCTCTGATTAAGACCTTCTACGACTCTGTTGTAACCGCAGCTCTCCTCTATGCTGTTGGGCCCCGGGCAGCACAGAGCGGGAGAGAAAGAGACTGAATACGCTGGTCAGGAAGTCCAGCTTTGTCCCTGGCTGTCCTCTGGACTCTCTGGAGGAGGTGGCTGAGAGGAGGGTGTTAGCCAAGTTCAAATCCATCATGGACAGCTCCTCTCACCGTCTGCACCGGACTGTAGTGGAGCTGAGCAGCTCGTTCAGTAACAGGCTGAGGCACCCTCAGTGCAAGAAGGAACGATACCACAGGTCGTTCCTCCCTGCTGCTGTCAGACTGTACAATAACACTGTCCACATGCAATAATATGTCCACAAATCACAAGCAATATTAATATGTCCACAAATCATGTGCAATAACAACTCGTTTACAAATCCCTGCACTAATGTCACTTTACCACATCTAAATTCCACTTCACATATCGTAAATAAGATGCTCCTATCTTTTTTCAATTCCAATCATGTGTATATACGCATATGTACTTATGTATATATATATATATATGTATATATATATATATATTGTCGTCGGTTGGTAGAGGCTGAAAGGGTGTCAAGAGCAGCACAGCAGGGCCAGCAAGGTCGATGGATGACGTGGGATGTAGAGGAGAGGAAGGTGACTTGGAAGGACATTTGGGGAAGACGTTTTGGGAGTCTGAAGCGGCTACTCCAGATGACGTACGATGTGTTTCCATCACCAGCGAACCTGAGAAGATGGGATACTGGCAAGAGTGCGAACTGTCATCTGTGTGGAAAGTATGCTACTCTTCACCATATTCTGTCAGCATGTCATGTTGCTTTGAGTAGAGGATGGTATACATTTAGGCACAATTTAGTTCTGAAGGTGGCTGTGAAGGCAGTAAATGATGCATTTGTCCCAGTGAAGAAAAGCCAACCAGTTAAGTTTGTGAGAGCTGGTGAACAGGTGAGAAGCCGGAAGCAGAAGAGGATGGGCACTGGTCCAAAAAGGAAGTGGACTGTGTTAGAAGACAAGACTTTTCCAGTAGATGTGGTGGTGTCTCATTTGCGGCCAGATGTTACGCTGATTGATAGGGAGTTAAGGAGAGTAATACTTGGAGAGCTGACAGTCTCATGGGAGGAGGGTATTGATGGAGCTCGACAGAGGAAGCTCAACCGTTATGAAGATTTGAGGGTGGAGATAGGGGAGCGAGGCTGGAAGGTGGAGGTCATTCCTTTTGAGGTGGGATGCCGGGGTTTCCCTGCAGCATCGGTGGGTCGTTTTCTGTGGGCAGCTGGTGTTGATGGATGTCGTATGGTGGTAAAGGAAATGGGAGAAAGAGCAGAAGATGGCAGCACCTGGATTTTACGGGCCTGGGCGCAACAGGAAACAGCTGTTGCGGACCCACTATCATGAGGGATACTGAGCTTAATGGGTCGAAATCCCAAGGAGTGATAGCGCTCAGCTGACGACCCAGGCCCTGGGAAATAGCGCTTTTTGGTGTACTTTTCTCTATTTTCGCTGGTTACCAGTGCCAACCGTGAAGAGAGCGGTGACCGGGCAGAGTTCCGAAAAGGGCGTGAGCTGTCCGCCCTGTTGCTCTTTCAGTGGCGAAGAGAAGCAGCAGCTGCATGCGATCCAGTTATAACAGGGCTAGATAGCCGAATAGGACCTGGCTAGGCGTTTGTAGTGATGGTAGGAAGGCGATTTGCCTTTTGGGGGTCACGCCTGCCCAAGTCCGGCAGTCCCGGACCAATAAGTAACCCTCCGGCTCATCTGCGGTCAGGAAGAGCCGCCTAGACGAAGTGCAGATGTAAAACAGGGGCTTACGAGTTCAACAAATGGTGAAACAATGGAATTTCATGATAATGATACTGGAAATGTTTTAAATGGACAATCTAGTAACCAGCGTCAATGCCAAGGTTGTGGATGTGTGTTTAAATCTGAAAGAGGGCGGAAGATCCACCAGACAAAGATGAAGTGCGGTCGTATTGTGACAGACGTTCAGCGCTCAGTACAAACTGATAAGTCGGTGGTTAATGAGGGCCTGGAGTTTAACCACAGTGCCCTTACAGAACTTGTAGTGGATGAAGCAAAGGACCGCATGAAGACCAAGTGGACGAGTTCGCAGAACAAGGCAGATTGGAAAAGTATGGAGGAGGACCTAGTTCCAGCCATTGGCATGCTTAGAGGAAAACCTATGAAGCGACAATGCCAAGGTTGTGGACGTGTATTTAAATCCGAAAAAGGGCGGAAGATCCACCAGACAAAGATGAAGTGCGGTCGTATTGTGACAGACTTTCAACGCTCAGTACAAACTGATAAGTCGGCGGTTAATGGGGGCCTGGAGTTTAACCACAGTGCCCTTACAGAACCTGTAGTGGATGAAGCAAAGGACTGCATGAAGATTAAGTGGCCGAGTTCGCAGAACAAGGCAGATTGGAAAAGCATGGAGGAGGATCTGGTTCCAGCCATTGGCATGCTCAGAGGAAAACCTGTGAAAAGAATGGAGAATTTCTCCAAGATGGTGTGCGAGTATGGAAGATCAAGATTTGGTGTAATTGAGTGGAGGGTGCAAAAGAAGATGGAAGAAAAGGATCAGATCAATAGGCGAAGGAGGAAAATCAAAGAGTTAAGGAAAGAAGTACAGCGGTTACGGAGGGCAAAGAGAGAGGCAAGTGGGGAAAAGGTGGTAGCAATCGATGAGTTGGTAAAGTTGGTAAGAAATGGTATTAGTAAGTTGGCGAAGGCAGAGAGGAAAGCAGTGAGGCGTAGAGAATCTAGGAAAGCCCGAAAGGACTTTACAGAGGACCCCTTCAAGTTTACAAAGAAGGTTTTCGCAGAGAAGACAAGTGGGTCCTTGAAGATATCAAGAGAGCAGCTTGAGGAAGCCTTGATGACGACCTATGCTGATCCGAACAGGAATATCCAAGTAGAGAGTATAGATGGCCTTAATAGACCACAAGAACCTGAAGTGCCTTTTGACCTGTGTAGGATACGGCTATGTGAAGTACAGGTGGTCGTTAGGAATGCCAGAGCAAAGGCAGCTGGGGGCCCAAATGGGATCACGTATGCAGTGTACAAGAACTGTCCGGAGCTGACAAAGTGTCTCTGGAAATTGCTTGCGAGTGTTTGGGAGTCTGGTGAGATACCCGACAGCTGGTGCATTGCTGATGGAATTTACATACCAAAGGAGAAGGACGCTGTGGCTCTTGGTCAATTCAGACCAATATCTTTGTTAAATGTTGAGGGTAAGATCTTCTTTACGGTGCTTGCAAAGAGACTAACCCAATTTCTGCTGGCTAATAGCCTTATCAATACTAGCATTCAGAAAGCGGGTATCCCTGGTTTTCCAGGTTGCCTTGAGCATGTGTCTATGATCTGGAACAGGATAATGCAAGAAAAGAATGTAAAGAAGGAGCTCCATGTGATATGGTTGGATTTGGCCAACGCCTATGGTTCTGTCCCACATAGAATGATTCCGTTTGCTTTGGATTTCTTCCACGTCCCAGGGAAGTTGCAGCAGGCAGTTGAGAAGTACTTCGGGAAATTTAAGTTCTGGTTTACGACGGAGGAGTTCACGACTAAATTCATGCGACTGGAGAAAGGTATCGCAATGGGATGTGCAATATCACCTGTCTTGTTCATCTTGGTGATGGAAGTGATTATAAGAAGCTGTGGTGGTGATGAGTACCAGATAAAGGCCTTTATGGACGACCTGACAATTCTGGAAGCGGAGGAATGGAGAGCTAAGAAGTTGGTGGAGCGGCTACAAGAGTTAGTGACATGGTCAGGCATGGTGTTTAAAGCTAAGAAGAGCAGGTATCTTACGCTACGGGCTGGGAAAGTTGTTGATGAAGTTTTCATGGTTGAAGGTGAACGGGCGTTGAAGGGCGTGAAGAGCCTAGGTCATTGGTACTCCTTTCCAATCACAGACCGACATCGAGGGGTTGAAGTCCAGCAGCAAGCTGAAGATGGATTGAAAGCAATTGCAAAGACGAAGCTACCTGGGAAGTTTAAGGTCTGGATGGTTCAGTTTGGGTTACTACTAAGGCTGATGTGGCCATTGACAGTCTATGAAGTGGCGCTGACAAGAGTTGAGAGCATTGAAGGGAAGATTAGTAAGATGGTACGAAAGTGGCTAGGAGTGCCTAAGATGCTGACAGATGTAGCACTCTACAGTCGGTCAACAAAGCTCCAATTTCCTTTATCATCAGTGGTGGAAGAATATAAGGTTGCAAAGGTTAGACTACAGTCAATGCTAAATGATTCCAATGACCAAGTGATAAGTAATAATCCACCGGCCCTGCAAGTTGGACGGAAGTGGAATGCTGGTGTTATGGTGAAAGAAGTTGAGGCCGTAGCACGTCAATGTGAATTTGTTGGAGTGGTGCGTGAAAAGGGAGCTTGCCTTGGCGTAAGAAGAAGGCAACGATTTTGGTCAAAGGTCGGAGCTGGGGAACGAAGAAAGATCAGAGAGCAGGAGACTCGTCGGTTGGTAGAGGCTGAAAGGGTGTCGAGAGCAGCACAGCAGGGCCAGCAAGGTCGATGGATGACGTGGGATGTAGAGGAGAGGAAGGTGACTTGGAAGGACATTTGGCGAAGAAGTTTTGGGAGTCTGAAGCGGCTACTCCAGATGACGTACGATGTGTTTCCATCACCAGCGAACCTGAGAAGATGGGGTACTGGTAAGAGTGCGAACTGTCATCTGTGTGGAAAGTATGCTACTTTTCACCATATTCTGTCAGCGTGTCATGTTGCTTTGAGTAGAGGATGGTATACATTTAGGCAAAATTTAGTTCTGAAGGTGGCTGTGAAGGCAGTAAATGATGCATTTGTCCCAGTGAAGAAAAGCCAACCAGTTAAGTTTGTGAGAGCTGGTGAACAGGTGAGAAGCCGGAAGCAGAAGAGGATGGGCACTGGTCCAAAAAGGAAGTGGACTGTGTTAGAAGACAAGACTTTGCCAGTAGATGTGGTGGTGTCTGATTTGCGGCCGGATGTTACGCTGATTGATAGGGAGGAAAGGAGAGTAATACTTGGAGAGCTGACAGTCTCATGGGAGGAGGGTATTGATGGAGCTCGACAGAGGAAGCTCAACCGTTATGAAGATTTGAGGGTGGAGATAGGGGAGCGAGGCTGGAAGGTGGAGGTCATTCCTTTTGAGGTGGGATGCCGGGGTTTCCCTGCAGCATCGGTGGGTCGTTTTCTGAGGGCAGCTGGTGTTGATGGATGTCGTATGGTGGTAAAGGAAATGGGAGAAAGAGCAGAAGATGGCAGCACCTGGATTTTACGGGCCTGGGCGCAACAGGAAACAGCTGTTGCGGCCCCACTATCATGAGGGATACTGAGCTTAATGGGTCGAAATCCCAAGGAGTGATAGCGCTCAGCTGACGACCCAGGCCCTGGGAAGTAGCGCTTTTTGGTGTACTTTTCTCTCTCTCTCTCTCTCTCTCTCTCTCTCTCTCTCTCTCTCTCTCTCTCTCTCTCTCTCTCTCTCTCTCTCTCTCTCTATATATATATATATATATACTATTTGTACCTCATTCTCTTATCTTATTGTATTATTATAAGTATCATTATTATTGCTTATCCTTGCACATGCTGTTTGATGCACATTTTCCTACACTCACACTCATCTTGTGTGTCTTTTTTTAAGAGCTGAAGTAACGTGAATTTCTCCACTGTGAGATCAATGAAGTCTCATCTTATCTTATATCTGTGACAAATTGGTGTTTGAAGATCATATGTGGTTTTATGATGTAATGATCCAGACTTGTATGATGTGACACATGCAAGAACTACCTATGAATTTAAAACAACCTTGATGATTCCAGAAAACATCCAGGTGATGTCACAACATTTACAACAATGTTAGAGTCTCTACAGAAATGCAAGAGATTAGTAAACTATAACAAATACTTAAGACAAGACCGCAGCACAATAATGGAACATCCCGGTACAGACCCCCCCCCAACTCTTCTCCACTCATCCCCGACCCTTTGAGGATTTCCAAGATATGAGCAAAGTTTGAAAACGTGACCTTCAGGGATGCATACTGTATGTGAACAAGAGAACAGGACTTATACAAATTGACTGGACCTAACTTCTACAGTATTATAAGGAGAGAAGATCTTTCATAAGGTGCTGTTGAAACTCTGCTTTTGTTTCTGGGTCTTTGAGGTAGGTGATATTCAGTTTTACAATGTCCAGGCCTCCTCTTGGGATGGATGTTCAGCTGGATCCTGGAGAAAATCAGATGATGATGTGTCCACCAGTCATCTGCACCAGTCATTGCCTTGGTGGACAGAAGATATTTCTGGTCGCGCTTTCACACCATTGTTGCGTTGCAACGGGACTTTGATTTTGCCTGATGATGGTGTTGGTGATAATAAGCTCCAGAACATAAACTGTGTCCTCATCAAAAACCAGCTCTGGTGGGTGTGTCATGTCATTATAATGGACGATGGCTGAGTTCCCAAGCAGATCTTCTGCTTTCAGCTAAGCAAAAGGAAAGAAACCAGAGGAGAGCAGAAGAAACACTACAAGGACCTCTTGAGGAACTGCTCCATGAACTGGAAGACCAAGAACAAGTGAGGGATCGAGCCAACTGGTGAGCAATGATCCACACGGAAAAGGAAGGAGAGAGAGGAAGAACCTGACCGGCAGAAGCTTCCCACATCATTTGCGTTTGTCAAAAACAGTGTGCGTGAAAACTGGGCCTGCTTAGTGATCTCCATATCCACCATTCTGTCTCAAAATCAACCAAGAGACCATCTTCCTCAACTCAAAGGGATTGCCACAGAGACCGATTATAAGGTACAGCAGGTAGCTCAGTGTAATAGGAGTTGGGCTGCCAATGATTACTGGTTCCACTACCTGTCTGTGTCCTTGAGCAAGACACTTCATGTGCATTTTCCCAGTCCACCTAGCTGTGAATGTGTACCAGCCTTAGCTAAGGAAGTAACCTGCATCAGTCTGGTGTCCCTTCCAGAATGAGTCATAGACACCCATCCTCTTCACACTTTGGAATCTGAGGATAAGCACCGGCACCATTGGACATCAGTGCCAGTATAGGACTTACAAAACTTCTAAGACCAAAGCAGGGTTGATATAAACTGGTATAGTTTTTTTTTCCACGTTGCAACAACTTATAAAGCAGGTGTGAACTCATTTTTCAACAAAGCATTTCTCATAAATGATGCAATTGCCAAAAGTGAGTAGAGCAGTCAACAGTTTGATTAGTATCAATCTTCTACTGTAATTGTGTTGTTGAACTTATTTTACTGAATTTATTATTTTACAATGTTTGAGAGATGAATCAACATTTTACTCCACTATGAATCAGATAGTGAAAAAAAACTGTGCTGTCCTTGAGCTTTTCAGGCGAAGTGCATGGATTCGCTGACAGGCTCGTACTCTCACACGTATCTCTGTAATGTACTCACTGTCTTGTGTACTTTGTTCCCTCCGTGAGTCACATGTTGTCAGTCTTCAACAAATCTTTTTTTTTCAGAATGCAGTCATGATGCCGAAGAGCAACATGAAAAATAATTAGCAAAGACCAACCTCACCTTCTCCTTTGCGTGTATTTTCTACTTTCTCTACCACAACCTCCTTCACCTTCTGTTCCTCGGACATCTTTTCCTTTTCATCGTTTTTTCTCTTCCAGCTTTACAGTTCATCTTTGTCACGATTTTCATTTTGTTCTTGCTACAGAATCCATGTTACAGTGTCCATGTCAGTGTTGTAGTCAACACTCAGACCCCCCAAGGCCAATGGTTTGACACTCCAATAACAGGCCAAGGCTTTGATCCGTAAAGGCTCAGTCTACAGCTTTGATCCCTCAAGGCCAAGGTTGATCCCTCAAGATTAAGGTCCAACTCACAGCATTGATGCCTGAAGGCCCAAGCCAAGAGTTTGACACCCAATGCCCAGGCCAAGGCTTTCAAGGCTTTCATTGCTCAAGGTCAAAACTTGAAACCTCAAGATCTAGGCATACACAAAGAAAAAAAAGACAACAAATAATAATAATAAAAGTAAATAATAAAAGTAACAAATAACATGGACTTATATTCAAAACGTGCATATTACGAAAGTAACTTTGAAACTAGAAACTAGGTTCTGGAACCTGTTGCTCCTCAGTTCCGTGTTGTGCGATGGATGGGTGAGTTTTTCTGTCTCACATGTACAGGCAATTTTCCCGTTTTTTGGGAGCAGTGGCGTGAATGTGTTTTGGCGTGAACGTTATTGGTGGAGTGACGGCTGTTTTACCTGTTAGCTTTGTGGCATATTTACTGTTTAATGGTGCGACAACCTAAGCTAACAGTTTAGCTTCATGGTAGTTTCACTCTGAACTCCAAAACAGCCGAGTTTGTCAATAAGAAAACGAAGCAGTCGATTTAAAATCAGATGATCTGAAAGTGAATGGGATATTTCAGTGTTTGCTCAGCTGCGGTCTGTAGGGACAACTTGCCGTGTTGATAGCAGACCCGGACTAGAATGGGTGGTACTCCATGTTTTTGGCTAGTGGCTGGGTTAGTCTGTTAGTATCTGGATTTAGCCTGTCAATAGCTGGGTTAGCCTGCAAGCCTCACAGCAGGCGGTGAGTCATTGTCCAAAGCCATTGTCCAATCACTTTAACTCAATAATGGCGACAGGTGAACACGGATTGGAATCGTGCTCCTTTTGTATAGCATTTTAATCTGTTTTCTTCCTTCCAATGATCAAACTTTCTACAACCCCAATTCCAATGAAGTCGGGATGTTGTGTAAAATGTAAATAAAAAACAGAATACAATGATTTGCAAATCCTCTTCAACCTATATTATATATACACAATGATGTCGGTTTTTAATGCAGGGCATTCATGGGCATTCATTGTTTGTTATCGGCCTTGCCGCTTACGTGTAGAAAGTTCTCCAGAAAGTTCTCCAGATACTCTGAATCTTCTGATTATATTATGGACTGTAAATGATGGAATCCCTAAATTTCTTGCAACTGAATGTTGAGAAACATTGTTCTTACTGTTCAACAATTAGTGTCCTCAGTTCCCAAACGCTTATTGAGTGTTGTTAGAAGAAAAGGTGATGTAACACAGTGGTAAACATACCACTGTCCCAGCTTTTTTGAAACGTGCTGCAGGCATCCATTTCAAAATGAGCAAATATTTGCACAAAAAAAATAAAGTTTATCAGTTTGACCATTAAATATCTTGTCTTTTTGGTGTATTCAATTGAATATAGGTTCTGTTTTTATTTACATTTCACGCAATGTCCTAACTTCACTGGAATAGGGGTTGTACAGACCCGTCAGCGAAGTGTGGTCAGATCATTCCAGTATTGATGCAGGAGTATTTTATACCCGTAACTTTCATTATGGACTTGCTCATCTTCACTGTCGCATATTATCGCCCACCGTGCCTAGGAAAGGTCAAGGACTTAGTCGTAGCTACGGTAAACAGAACGCTTTGCTGTGAACGTGTCAAAGGTACACTGTGACAATTTATGTTTTGCATGCTTTCTACTCCTCTGTGGTGATGTTCATCCCTGCCCAGGCCCGTTTTCATCAAGGACTCCTAAATATCCTTGTGTTGTGTGCTCAAATGGAGTTAGAAGCAACACTAAAGCTGTTGCCTGTGACTTGTGTGAGCAATGGACACACATTAAGCATAGGGACATACCCGCCTCGTTGTATGATGTGGTGGTGTGCAATGGGGATCTGATACCCTTTACCCGTAATAAGTGTATGGTGTCATCTATGGCTAGAGTACTGGACTCATCTGATGGGCACAAGACTATGAAAGACTCTCCAGAGGACTTCAACACCTCTGGGTGCAAAGGAATCCACAACTTGCATCTGAATTGCAGCAGTGTTGTTCTGAAGATCTCTGAAGTTGCACTGCTTGCAGATAAAACCAAGGCAGCAATCATTGGCATAGCCGAAACCTGGTTGGACAGCTCAGTCACCGATGCTGAAGTGTAACTTTCTGGGTTCGTCATTGTCCACAATGATCGAGACGGGCATGGTGGTGGGGTCTGCGTGTACATCCGCAACAATGTCATGTTAAGTCCCCATTCTGACCTTCTCTTGGATAATCTGGAAACAGTGTGGGTGGATATTTGTTGGCTCATTCTCATCCTATCTTAGTCGGGGTGTGTTACCGACCTCCCAAGCAGACTGACTTTACTTGAGGACTCTTGCAATAATGGTAATATATCCACTGCTTGTGAAACTGTTCTTCTTGGTGACTTTAATATGGATGTTTCTAAACCCATGTCTGTAAATACAAATCACCTAAGACGGTCTTTAGGTAATCTTTGTGACCTGTTTGGACATAACACAGTTAGGATGAGGAGTTTGAAGCAGTATAGCAAAGAGAGGCTGATACAGGCCTTATCAGAGGTGGACTGGTCTGTTGTATACAACTAGGCTTGTGTTACTGAAGCATGGACTCAGTTCAAAAGCTTATTTGAAGCTACACTGAACGTTGTAGCACCTCATCGTAGTATGAGGGTGAAGCAAAGGTCTGAATCATGGATGACTGGTGAAATGCATGACCTAATTACGAAATGTGACAAATTATTGTGTAAATTTCGCTATAGCAACAATCCAGTTGACTATGACCAGTTCTTACACTTTAGAAACAGGGCTAATTACCTGAAGTGTAAAGCTAAGAATAATCATTATGTTAATATGGTTTATGAATGCCAAAACAAGCCAAAGAAGCTTTGGAAAGTGCTGAGTAATCTCAGAACCACTTCTAAATGGGCCAGTCCCCGTAATAACATTGGGCTCAGTGTTGATGGTGACGCTGTTTTTGACAAAGCAGTGGTAGCTGAAAAATTTAGTAAGTTTTTTTTATAACCATCGCCACTAAACTGGTTGGTAAATTACGTGTTGGTACTGGCAAGTTTGGTGCATCTTCATCTTACCAATTTTTATTGTAAGCTGGGTGTTTCGAGCAATGATTTTTGTCGAGCATCACTAAGTGTAGCGCATGTAAAGAATGTAATCATGAAAATTGGTGCTGGCAAGGCAACTGGTATGGATGACCCGCCAGTGTGGTACATCAGAGATGGTGCTTCAGTTATAGCTCACCCTCTGTGTCATATTGTGAATCGCTCATTGTCAACTGGTATTGTCCCAGATGAACTAAAAGTAGCTCGGGTGGTACCAATTCACAAAAGGGCAATAAATCAAATGTCAGTAATTACAGGCCAGTTTCTGTGTTATCTGTTGTTTCCAAAATTTTGGAAAAGACAGTGGAGGAACACGTTAACCAGTATGTTTTTCATAATAATTTGATTTACGAACTACAGTCAGGATTCTGGTCTGCATATTCTGAGGACACTAACTGTGAGTGTCATGATTGGGTATAAAAGGAGCATCCCCCAAAGGCTCAGCCATTCACAAGCAAAGATGGGGTGAGGATCACCACTTTGTGAACAACTGGATGAAAAAATAGTCCAACAGTTTAAGAACAATGTTTCTCAACATTCAATTGCAAGGAATTTAGTGATTCATCTGCAGTCCATAATATAATCAGAAGATTCAGAGAATTTGGAGAACGTTCTACACATAAGTGGCAAGACCGAAAACCAACATTGAATGCCTGTGACCTTTGATCCCTCAGGCGGCACTGCTTTAAAAACCAACATCACTGTGTAAAGGATCTTAAAGGATCTTGGGCTCAGGAACACTTCAGAAAACCATTGTCAGTTAACAGAGTTCGTCGCTGCATCTACAAGTGCAAGTTAAAACTCTACCATGTAAAGCGAAAGCCATACATCAACAACATCCAGAAACGCCGCCGCCTTCTCTGGGCCTGAGCTCATTTGAAATGGACAGACACAAAGTGGAAAAGTGTGCTGTGGTCTGATGAGTCCACATTTCAAATTGTTTTTGGAAATCATGGACGTTGTGTCCTTTGGACAAAAGAGGAAAAAGACCATCCAGACTGTTACCAGTGCAAAGTTCAAAAGCCAGCATATGTGATGGTATGGGGGCTTGTTAGTGCCCATGGCATGGGCAACTTACACATCTGTGATGGCACCATCATTGCTGAAAGGTACATCCAGGTTTTGGAGAAGCACATGCTGCTATCCAAGAAACGTCTTTTTCAGGGACGCCCCTGCTTATTTCAGCAAGACAATGCCAAGCCACATTCTGCATGTGTTACAACAGTGTGACTTCGTAGTAAAAGAGTGCAGGTACTAGACTGGCCTGCCTGCAGTCCAGACCTGTTGCCCATTGAAAATGTGTGGCACATTATGAAGCACAAAATACGACAATGAAGACCCCAGACTGTTGAAGACCCCAGACTGTTGAAGACCCCAGACTGTTGAACAACTAAAGTCGTACATCAAGCAAGAATGGGAAAGAATTCCACCTGATGTGTAAACATACCACTGTCCCAACTTTTTTGAAACGTGTTGCAGGTATCCATTTCAAAATGATCAAATATTTGCAAAAAAAAACAATAAAGTTTATCAGTTTGAACATTAAATATCTTGTCTTTGTGGTGTTTTCAACTGAATATAAGTTAAAGAGGATTTGTAAATCATTGTATTCTGTTTTTATTTATATTTTACACAACGTCCCAACTTCATTGGAATTGGGGTTGTAGAAAAACTGTTAGTATCTTCACTGATCCAGTGTCATTTGGATTATTCTTTTTTTCCTGGTGTAGTGGTCTCCCCAAACGTGATAAAATTATGCCTTCAGGTGGTTCAGAATAAAACGATTAGATGTTAAATGCCTCTCCAATGACTCACATTGGAGTTGACCAGTTGTAGAGGTTAAAATGCTGTCAGTTAAAAGAGGGGAGATCAGCTTAAACTGAACCATGTATTCAAAGTTGTTCATGACTTGGCACCTGATTACCTTAAATCTAATTTTATTCTGCATGTTTCATCTTATGGGACAAGGTCCAGTCATCTGTCTTTTAACGTCCCCAGAGTACAGTCTTTTGGCTTATCATCATTTACATTTACTGGGATTAAATTATGGAATAGTCTTCTATTCATGAAACCACTTCTAGACGTGTTTAAACATCTACACTCAACAAAAATATAAACGCAACACTTTTGGTTTTGCTCCCATTTTGTATGAGATGAACCCAAAGATCTAAAACTTTTTCTACATACACAATATCACCATTTCCCTCAAATATTGTTCACAAACCAGTCTAAATCTGTGATAGTGAGCACTTCTCCTTTGCTGAGATAATCCATCCCACCTCCCAGGTGTGCCATATCAAGATGCTGATTAGACACCATGATTAGTGCACAGGTGTGCCTTAGACTGCCCACAATAAAAGGCCACTCTGAAAGGTGCAGTTTTATCACACAGCACAATGCCACAGATGTCGCAAGATTTGAGGGAGCGTGCAATTGGCATGCTGACAGCAGGAATGTCAACCAAAGCTGTTGCTTGTGTATTGAATGTTCATTTCTCTACCATAAGTCATCTCCAAAGACGTTTCAGAGAATTTGGCAGTACATCCAACCAGCCTCACAACCGCAGACCACGTGTAACCACACCAGCCCAGGACCTCCACATCCAGCATGTTCACCTCCAAGATTGTCTGAGACCAGCCACTCGGACAGCTGCTGAAACCATAACCAAAGAATTTCTGCACAACTGTCAGAAACCGTCTCAGGGAAGCTCATCTGCGTGCTCGTCGTCCTCATCGGGGTCTTGACCTGACTCCAGTTCGTCGTCGTAACTGACTTAAGTGGGCAAATGCTCACATTCGCTGGTGTTTGGCACATTGGAGAGGTGTTTTCTTCACGGATGAATCCCGGTTCACACTGTCCAGGGCAGATGGCAGACAGCGTGTGTGGCGTCGTGTGGGTAAGCAGTTTTCTGATGTCAATGTTGTGGATCGAGTGGCCCATGGTGGCGGTGGGGTTATGGTATGGGCAGGCGTCTGTTATGGATGAAGAACACAGGTGCATTTTATTGATGGCATTTTGAATGCACAGAGATACCGTGACGAGATCCTGAGGCCCATTGTTGTGCCATACATCCAAGAACATCACCTCATGTTGCAGCAGGATAATGCACGGCCCCATGTTGCAAGGATCTGTACACAATTCTTGGAAGCTGAAAAGTCCTAGTTCTTGCATGGCCAGCATACTCACCGGACATGTCACCCATTGAGCATGTTTGGGATGCTCTGGACCGGCGTATACGACAGCGTGTACCAGTTCCTGCCAATATCCAGCAACTTCGCACAGCCATTGAAGAGGAGTGGACCAACATTCCACAGGCCACAATTGACAACCTGATCAACTCTGTGCGAAGGAGATGTGTTGCACTGCATGAGGCAAATGTTGGTCACACCAGATACTGACTGGTATCCCCCCCCAATAAAACAAAACTGCACCTTTCAGAGTGGCCTTTTATTGTGGGCAGTCTAAGGCACACCTGTGCACTAATCATGGTGTCTAATTAGCATCTTGATATGGCACACCTGTGAGGTGGGATGGATTATCTCAGCAAAGGAGAAGTGCTCACTATCACAGATTTAGACTGGTTTGTGAACAATATTTGAGGGAAATGGTGATATTGCGTATGTGGAAAAAGTTTTAGATCTTTAAGTTCATGTCATACAAAATGGGAGCAAAACCAAAAGTGTTGTGTTTATATTTTTGTTGAGTGTAGTTAAGCATTGCTTATTAACTAGTATTGCAAGTTCTAGTCAAGGAATCTTTTTCTTGTATTAATGTCCATTTCTTAAGTCTTTTTGTTTTGTTGTTCTTTTTCTTGACTAGCTGCTTGGTCTGTTTGTGAATTACTTAGAGCTATTGCTCAAGAATTCCCTTTTATTACTTTTGTTTGTTATTTTACTCCTATTATTGTCTCCTTCATGTATTTCCACAACACATTTTGTTGAGCTTTTTTCGAGGACCACAATGTAAATTGGCATCCATCGGAAGCTTTCCTGTGTTATCCTCAGCAGTATTTTTTAATGTATTTTTATGTAATTTTGTTGCTGAATAAATTCAAATCAAATCAAACTGTTTCCAGTAAATGCAGTATTGTGGATTTTTACTGGTTGTTTAGATACCTAAATTGTATTCTACAACAGCACAGTTCCACATGCCTTGAATTTTGTTGAGATGACCAAGGGTTAGAACGCTCAAGGCCAACGCTGTGTACTAAAGCACTACAACAATGGCCTATGTACAAACCACTGTACTAGTGGGCAAACACATGATGAATTTTGACACCAGTTACTGTTTAAAATTTATCTTCTTCATGTTCCAAAACTGGACTGATTAACCAGTAGAAGAAGCTGTTGGCTCGTGAGGTTGAAACACTGCAGCAGACCAGACAGGGTTAAAATTGATCAACTTTCATGACATAATTATTCCCCGCTAAATGTCATGTTACAATACTTAATGTGCACCATCTGCAGGAGCAGAACTGTCAAGACACTGCTGCTTTCCGATGAGAGCGGAATCTTGGAATCTTCATTTACAACCTTCAAGTGTTCCAGGCTCTCCAGAAGCAGGGCCAGTGACACCGTCATTTAAATACTATGAAGCCTCTCCATCCACACGTCCTCTCAAATGACCTTGTCTTTACCGTTCTGGGCATATTTTCTACGTTAAATACAAAAGCCGTGTTGTGTTAAACATCTCCCTCACAGCTTGACCACACAACGTGAACACACTGGTGGTACTCACTCTCCACTGTAAGCAGGAGATCTTCAGTCTAATGAGTTTTACACACACTTTGCAGCTACACTTCACATGGTGGAGCTCACATTCACATGCATTTACCCAAAGCAGCTGTAAAGACAGAGACAGAACAAGAGTCTTACCAGATGAGTCTCCTGGTTAATTGTCCATTGCCTTGGGACTCTGGCTCGACCCATGGCTCATTAGCTCAGAGCCTCAGCCTCCCCACACACACACACACACACAGAGAGATGACTGCTGAATTTTATCCCCTATCTGCAGCTTTTTACAAAGTCATTTCTGTAATTAATATTACCAGTTGTTGTTTTATCGCCCAGCGATTAAGCCCTATGGCGGAAACATAAAACCCAGTAAAGGAGAAATCAGTAATGTCGTTGAACTGCTATATCTCACTGAAATGAAAATAAACTTGCCAGATTTCAAGAGGTCATTAAAAGGCTGTATGTTAAAGACAGAGTCCTGAATTTCTCCTGGTGTCATATTTCAGCAGCAACATAAGTGTTGAACACTGGTTTGGACCACAGTGGACACAAAAAAAAAACAACATGGACCATCTTCTACCTGCCCAAAGCAACATACAACAGATGCACAATTTTCTTTTTTACACCCATCTGCTGTTAATCTGGGTCTGGGCCACTATGGCTGCAGACTAAGCAGTTCCTTCCACACTTCCCTATTCTTCGCCACGCCCTCTAGCTCTTCCTGGGGAATCCTGAGGTATTCAAAGCCAGCTGGAAGATATAGTACCTCCAGGATATTCTGATCTTCAACAGCATCTCCCCCAAGTTTGACACAAATGGAAGACCTATAGAGATGACCGTGTGGCATTCTAGACCATTTCCGGAAAGCCCAGATACCATATGGAGAAACCTCATTTCTGCCGCTGTATAATCTTGTTTTGTTTTTTTTGTCATTTCCCAAACTTCATGACCATAGGTGAGAATAGAAGCATAAATCAATGGTAAATTGACAGCGTTGCTTTCAGAGTCAACCTATTTCTTCATTGCATTGGTTGAGTGCAACTTAGCAGGTGCTTGGCTTCAGCACGGAAGGTTACCAGTTCAAACCCCACCCCTGCTGCATTTCTCCTGGGCATCCAGCATAAAACTTGTGCCAAATCCACCTTGGATCTGCTGTGGTGACCCTGAGTGGAAATAAGGGAGCAGCCAAAGAGACAGTTCGTTGAAGAGACAGTTTGTTGACCAATGAACTTGGTTCGTTGGTCAATAAACTTGACCAGCATTACTGTTGGTCAAGTGCAACTACTGCACTACCAGTGTCTTCTAAATAAAGAGTTCACTTGTGCTCAACTTTAATTAAAAAAGAACATTTCACACACTCCCTCCATGTGTGTTAGAGCACACAAGCAGAGTACAACATAAAAGTTAACAGTTTTTACCTTACCGTTAATGGTGCTGCAAGCCATGCTTCTTGTTGTGAACTTGTCATTCCTAATCCTTACATTAATGCACAGGTATCAATGATCAATCTTTAGACATAGAAGTGGAGGCACCAGGTGCAATTCCAACTGTATTACTACTCAATACACTTTTAGGTGCCTGCTCAGCATGTATTCCAAGTCGGTTCCTTGATTTAACACCCATAACTTCTTAGTTCTCCCTCTAAATAACACTGACGTAGAACTCGCCACATTAAGTTTATAGGTGAAGAGAGGTACCACTACGATCAGTTATGTTTCTTTAGAAAAAAATTAAATGTCCACTCGTGAACTGGGTTTCCAAAAGTTGTTTTACTGAACCTTGTTGCCGAATGCCAGTACATTCTTCAGCTTACATGCCTGCCGCAGTCCACGTCCTCTGTATCCTCAACATCCACCTTGGCAACTCAAAGGTCTCACATTCCCCCTCTGCTGGACTCTTAGGAACATAATACCAAGGACTCATAATTAACTCTGCAGAGGGTATCCTGTAACCCATGCCAATATGTAGACATACCAACATGTTGAATATCTAGGATACCACAGGTTGTATTTATTAAATGCTCACAACACACCCCTGAATAAAGTGGAGACTTAATGGAGCCACAGATTTAATGGCCTGGTTTGTACTCAGATATCATGCTGCATAAATAAAAAAAGTCGGATATACCCCAAAACAACTTATGCATTGCAAATAAGATCATGCACCATTGATGGCCAAAATAGGGCCAAAATCCTTTTCCTAATCATCTCTGAACCCAGTCACACTGATGCATATTTTGCTGCATGACCATTTTGCTGTTGTTATGCAATAAATGCTGTCATTCACTTGTCTTCAAATCCCACTCACTTTTCAGGTATTCAGACAACCAAGGCCTACAACATTTGCATTTTTGACATTCACAAACAAATGTGGAGGTTTTTTTTAATGTTCTCAAACTTTCTGCAAGAACCATAGACAGAGTGAGGTTACTTTGCTGTCAAACTCTTGTTTCATTCTGCAGGCATGACTTTCCAAAATCACACAGGAGAAGTGTCGCCTACTCATGGATGATTCCAGCAGCATTATAGGCTGATCCTGAGTCAGTCTGATCATAAAGATGCTTGACACACTCGTGTTGACCTTTTTCACCTTCCACTCTGAGCGGTCTGCCATCCACGCGACTTATTGCCTCACCTTCCATATTCTCTCTCTGCTATCAGTTATCCACAGTTTTTGACTCTCATGGTGACCGTGTTGTTAGCTTATTTTTGGTTTTGCTGATTACAAGAAATTATAGAAATAACCACTGATGTTTCTTGGAGTTCATTAAAACGCAATCCATGACAGAGAAGCACATTCATTTTGTGCACTTTTATAAAATGTTTTGTACTTGTTGTTTAAAAATCCTTAGAGGAGACTTCAAATCTGTAATACATTTTGTTTAGCATCTCTATTGTATTTTTTTAAACCTGTGCACATAGAGTGGGAAAAACCCGCTGGTAATATTATCTTGCTATCATATCGACATCGTTAGATAAATTATTTATTTCACTGTTATAGCCAGTGCAGCTCTCTCCTTAGTCTTTGATTAAATTAATTTCATACTCCTGTAATCTTGAATTCATCATAGAGTGCTAGGGTGGCTCTGTGTTTTTCATCTTTTTTTCAGTCACTCTTCAAAAGCAGTTTTTGCTCATTAAGTGGCTTTCCCTCTTTTAATCCCTGGTCTTATTGTTTATTTTATGGATAAACAAAACAGTTTCATACCCCTTTGTCCATAACTTAGGACTGATTTTGGAGCTTATACATTTGGACAGGAATCTTACTGATTTTGGAAGACTAGATGGGGTTTCCAGTACAGGAGTTTAGAGATATTTTCAAAATGTTCTTCTGCCAACAGCCCTGGTCCTTCACCTCCTCTCAACTCAGCAACGTTTTCTTCATCATCTTTTACTCTGTCCACTTCAGCCTTCCACTTTAACTTCACCTGTACTTGCACTTTCATCACCCTTTAACTCACCTATTTCTCCTCTTTCAACATCAGTTTACTTTTCTGCACTTTCTAAGATTTCTCTCTGAATTTTGTCACTCCCCTGATTGTGTCATTTCTTGTCCATTTAACTACATTCTTGAAATATTCATTGTCTTTTTTCTACTATTATCAGTGAGAGTTTAAGATATTTTTGTAAAACTGCTAAGCAGCTTTGGGGTGACACTGCAGTCTCACTGGGTAAGAAGATGATCAAATCAATATAAAACGCTCCAACCCTCCCTCCCCATTCCAAGTCTTTTTTCAAAAGGATCAGACTAAGACATTGTGGTCAGCTGGATTGAAAAGATTTTAAAAATGAGCCACACACTGGCAGCATTGTCACCATGGAAGGCTGAATTATTGAAGGAGACAGGGTCACAAATCAGTAAGTGTCAAAGAAGGGAGTCAGGCCTAAGCTGGTTTCAATCATCACACCACATAGGAATGTCCTCAACAAGCAGGAGATAATCATAAGTACTGTGTGGAAAATAAACCACAGAAAGGACCAGATCATGCCATTCATAAGAGTAAGTATGTGTTTGTGAAGATTTTTCAACATCCAGTGCCCATGGCTGAAGATGTTTTCCACTTAAAAACATTTCACGCAGGGTCAACGATTCTTTGACCAAGCTATCACTTTCTCCGCTTCAAAGTCTTCTGGTGGGATTCACAAAACCGATACTGGTCTTTTCAGGTGATAAGATTTAAAAAGAAGTAGAGGCTTTGAATGATGGAGGAGAACATATCCTGACCTTAACTGGAGCACCGTGCTCATAGAGGGCAAACCTCCACCAACACTAGTTTCTAATTCCACAAACTTTTACCTTTGTAAATTTTTCAAGTTCAAAGTCCTGTTAGAAGGACTAAAAACGGGTTTATTAAATTGGCTCAACCTGGCAATGTTTGGAGACTCTAAGAGACTAGCACTGTAGTCTAGCAGTGATAAACACTGTTCTGTTAATAAAATGCTCCCTGTGCTAATACGAGCGCAGCACAGTGGCGTGAAGCTAGCTCTATGGTAGACGAAGGCACAAACCGGAAATGGCACAAAAAATCTGCCCATGGTAGACAAAGCCTCAAACTGGATAATACTAAGACCTTCTATGACTCTCTTGTACCCTCACTCTCCTCTATGCTGTCGTCTGTTGGGTCCTGGGCAGCACAGAGCGGGAGAGAAAGAGACTGAATAAGCTTGTCAGGAAGTCCAGCTCTGTCCCTGGCTGTCCTCTGGACTCTCTGGAGGAGGTGGCTGAGAGGAGGGTGTTAGCCAAGTTCAAATCCATCATGGACAGCTCCTCTCACCCTCTGCACCGGACAGTAGTGGAGCTGAGCAGCTCATTCAGTAACAGGCTGAGGCACCCTCAGTACAAGAAGCAATGATACACAGGTCGTTCCTCCCTGCTGCTGTCAGACTGTACAATAACACTGTGAAATAACCACATGCAATAATATGTCCACAAATCAGGTACAATATAATATGTCCACAAATCATGTGCAATAACAACTCGTTTACAAATCCCAGCACTAATGTCACCTTATCACATCTAAATTCCACTTCACATATTGTAAATAAGATGCCTCCTATCTCTTTTTTCAATCCCAATCATGTTATATTATGCATATGTACTTAGAATATTATATATATATATATTATATATATATTATATATATATATATCTATATAATATATATATATATATATAATATATATTATATATAATATATATTCTATTCTAAGTGACAAAGTGCAGTGACCTTGTGTGTTCATGTAACCACTTGCGTAAACTAATTGTCCCATTAAATACACCAGCATACAGTGCATTCGTACAGACTGACTGCTGTATTGGGCCACCATAAAGAACCATTAAGACTTGCTAATAAGGAAAGTTCCGTCTGTCAGAAAATGAAGTCATCATTGCAGTTGGAAGATGACCTGAGGCAAGCGTCAGAAAAAGAAGATAGAAAGGGAAGTGTTAGAAAATGGAGGGAAATTAAGGGTGATGGAAAATTGAAGTCAGCGACCAACAGAGAGAACACAAAAAGTGCATATGAGCAGAGAAGAAAAGAGTGAAAGAACGAGAACAAACTCTCCCAGAGGACCACTCATCCAGGATCTAATATAGTCGTATTCCCTCTGTATGTCTGTTAATTACTTCCTCTGTAACCGTAATGCTGAGAAGCTCCGGCTGGTAGAAATACCTGCAAAATGAAGCGCTAGCAGGACCAACTGTATCTGGGTTAATACTTTATGTGCTGCCGCAACAATGAAGAGCTCAAGTTTCTTGCTGACTGCCTCAAGCATCTCTCAACATCGTGTCACAAATGAGCATTAATGCTCAAACGTGCAAAAGTATTAGAAAATACTCTGCAGTTATTATAACAGACCAAAGCTTGGCTTGTAAAACAATTCAGTTTGTATCTAAGCTTGAACATTAAATAATTTTAGAGGTTACCAACACATCTTCCCAAGAAGACCTAAGAACCTCAGAAATTTGGTTGTTCTGCAAGTATTATTTGCAGTTTAAAATATGGAGAAAAGTATCTACTATGACTACTACTACTAATAGTGCAGGTATTTACTGGGGCTACAGCAATGTTTAAATGCATCGTAATTCTTTGAAACACATAATTTATGTATAACTTGTTTCTTCTGTCATCAACGCCTCAACATGACTAAAATGCAACCAAAGATGAATCTCTGTTATCCACCTTTACAGCTGTGGCATCACCGGTGAAGCACTTGATGGCACTTTGGTCTTCATTTCCACTGCACAAAAAAAGCTACATTATTGTATTAAGCAGCTGTTACACAGGCCAAGTTCACCACCGAAATCTCAACAATTGACACTGCATGGTTTGTGAGTGGCTCGAGAGGAGATGGCGAGACCAGCTTGGCAAACCAGCACAAGTGTGCCGAGATGTTACCCAACCCATCACGTTGCAAAACAGCACCAAACTTGGTCCGGTATAAGAGCTGCTATGATAATTACCCCCTTTAAAAACAACTTCAAGTATCAGCAACATTTTAATGTTGGGCAGAATAAATTGAACCCAACGGGAACCCAGAAAGGCATAGCTTTTAAGTTCTCCTTCGCTGTATTATGTTTTGGAAATAGTTTCAAATATCAAGGCATCATGAATCAAACTGTTATATGTTGTTCTCAAAATACATTAGGTCACTGTGGGCCTTGGTGAAGGCACGTTCTCCAATAAAAGCCCCGGTTCCTTATCTTTGCGTTTGTTTCTGATCAATTTTCTATCTCATGCTGTCGTTTCCCACTGAAGTTGTCTTTGTAGACCACATTGAATCATCCTGTTTTATTGCACTCTAACCTAAGTCACATTTCACTTTTGTATCATCACTCTCAATATTGACAGAAATAATTCAGCGTCTCTCTCCTGTATCTAAATCTGTATCTCACCATACAAATTTCCATCCTTTCATTCTCCCCATCAATGAGAACTGATCTCATGCACAACAATGTGCTGACGACAATCTCAGCGGAGTACAACATGAAGCCAGTGTGAGCATGAAAGCATGAGGAGAGACAGAGAGAGAGTGGGAGTGCGCTCTAACAATGCACTGCTTTATTAAAATGTCAAACACAAAGGACTACAGTAAAAGGGATATTACTTCTACCTAAAGCATATTAGGCATGAGGAGATTTCTGAGTGTGGGAGCAGAATGTCAGGAGAATTTCAACTATTTCAACCTCAGACATCTAGATTACTGAAGGACTTAATTAAGATGAATGTTAAAATCATTTTGGTCTAATGGAAGGCACTTAGCGGCACGATGGCTTGATGGTTAGCTCTGTTGTCTCACAGTAAGAAGGGTCGTGGGGTCGCTTCCCACCTGGTCCTTTCTCGTAGTGGAGTTTACATTTTCTCCCCTTATTTGTGTGGCTTCCTCTGGGTGCTCCGGCTTCCTTCTACTTCCAAAGACATGCAAGTTGGGGTGAATTGGTGACTAAATTGACCGCAGGTGTCTGTGCAGGTGTGAATGCATTTGTTTTTCAATAGGAGACCTGGTGATAGAGTGAGTGTACCCTGCCTCTTGCCCTATGACTGTGGGATAGGCATCAGCCCCCTGTGACCCTTGATTAAACTAAGCAGGTTTATATAACGGCTGAGTGGATCTTATTCGATTGGTTCTTTGTATGTCACGTGACATGGATTATTCTACCCATTTGTGTTGTGTTGCGTTTAGCGTCCAATTTGGTTCCATTTACCATGTAATTTGGTTCCATATATTTTGTACCATTGCATGCTGCAAACCCCACCCATGCACATACTAGTGGGGATGTTTGTTTTGCTGCCGGACAACGATTTGAACAGAGATAATTGACTGTGCCAATTCCTCTAAACCACAAAAAAAACCCCAAACCAAAAACAACAAATCCACTACGCATAAATTGTCTGTAGGCATTAAGAGCTGTTAGGATGAAGAAGATGAAGTTACGATGAAAACCTTGACAATTTCACAGGACTGAGGAAGTACACAAAGTCAGTTCATGGTATCACAGACTAATCGTCAGAATTATTTTGGAACTGTTTTTCCAAGTGAGTGAAAACAATTTTGGACTCATTTAAAGTTCTGTTGGACTGTTAAGCACAGTCCAACATGAACTTTAAATGAGTCCAAATTGAAAGTTACAAAACAGTAGTGAGACCAGCTATGTTGTATGCGTTTAGAGACAGTGGCACTAACAAAAGACGGAGGCAGAGCTGGAGGTGGCAGAGCTGAAGATGTTGAGATTCTCTTGGGAGTGACAAGAATGGACAAGATTAGGAATGAACATATCAGAGGGGACAGCTCAGGTGGGACGGTTTTGGAGACAAAGTCAGAGAGGCGAGATTGAGATGGTTTGGACATGTGCAGAGAGGGACCCAGGGATATAGGGAGAAGATGCTGAGGATGGAGCCACCAGCAGGAGGAGAAGGGGAGACCAAAGAGGAGGTTCATGGATGTGCTGAGAGAGGACATGCAGGTGGTTGGTGTCAGAGGAAGATACAAGGACAGGGTGAGATGGAAACGATTGATCTGCTGTGGCGACCCCTAACGGGAACAGCCGAAAGATAAAGAAGTTGGACTGTTAAAGCACCAGTGAAGCACATCAAAATGTAAGTCCCTTTTCTGTTGTTTAGAAATTAAAATATCAAACGACAAGGATCTATTTTTGCCGTTATATAAAACAAATAATGAAAGTTTTCAATCTTTCAATGGAACAAATATTTAATATGGTGAAGACGGAACGTACCATTCAACTCGGCTTCACTTAGTTGAATGAAACATTCCATCTTTGACCTCATTAAAAATATTTGTACCGTTGAACTCATAAACATTCTTTATTTGTATAATAGAAAAGGACTGACTTGAAGGTTCTTACAAGAAATGTTTTCCAACAGAAGCTTGGTTTCCATGACAGATTTATGCAACAGTTTATCTATATTTCATAATGTTTTTGTGAAATGCTAACATTTCCTATAACTGATGGAACATGATTGAGTCTTGTGTTGTCGCGATAACTGTCTTTCTAGAGAGGTTTGTGTGAAAACTGTAAGGTAGTCATTGTGTCAGAATGGTAAGTCTCGCAAAATGTTTACATTCCATTGTTTTTAACATTGATACTTTCATAAATTCATGTAACATTTAACAAGCCCTCCATCTTTTACCTCATCGACATGCAGAGTCATGTTTTTTTTTTTTTAATGTCACATGATGTACAAAAAGAGCAACATGGAGTGTAATAGCAACCCCCCCTTTTTTTTTATTAAGGCTTTTTTCAATGGCCTGAAACACCACCTCATGGGAGCATAAAACCTGATATTCAATATTTGAGAGTTTTTTTTTTAAATACATGCTTTTCTATTAAATATATTTTCAATCTGTAACTTAAATTTGCACAATTTGAAAGGCAATGGAAACCTACCTACTGTTTTAAATGTTTTTGTGAAGGCTCTCAATTGTCCAGGTGGTTTCCATAGTAGAGAAGCTTGAATCTTCGACTGGACTGGGTTGCTTGACGCGAGGACATTTCGCTTCAAATCGCAGAAGCTTCCTCAGCTAAAATGTTTGCTCTGGTAGTCTGACTTCGGTCTTGACTCTTGTAGAGAAGAATAACAGAAGCCACAAAAGCTGGAGTTTTAAACCTAACCAGACCCCTCTTACTGAGAGGCAGACTGCTATAGGCTAGTGAGTAAACAATTGCTCTAAATAACACCTATTGTGCTCTAGTTAACACCCTCCTAATGACAGGGCAGCTGTCCCTCCTAACGATGGGATTGATGCCTCTCCTGATGGCTCTCCTGATGTCTCTCCTGATGACGTGAATGACTCATTACTATGAACAAAAGACTGAAACTGCTTTGACCTGAGTACCCCATTGTGAACAGGGGACAAAGCATGTCTCAGACCACCTCCACGGTTAAGGCTGGGTTTCAACTGTTTCACATGCAATGTCTCCTTCACTCCTCTCTCAAACCATTTCCTTTCTCTGGCTAAGATTTTAACTTCCTTGTCCTCAAACATGTGGTTAGTGTCTTTAAGGTGGAGATGAACTGCAGACTGAGGTCCACCGGCGCCCTCTCTGCAGTGCTGGTATAGCCTATTTTGCTCTGTTTGTAACTAGGGATCCTGTCTTTAGGGTGAACTAAGGGTCCAGTTGAAGATTCAAGCTTCTCTACTACTGTTTTAAATGTATTTATTAAAGACAAAAATTAATCCCCATTGTGCATAAATTAAAGCAAAACCAGTGTCCAACATGACACAAGCCCGGTTGAATGTTTTCAACCAACACAACTGTCATTTTCAAGCCCAACACCCCTGTCATTTCAATTGTAATTCTACTTGCATTTATTTTTGCATTCATAGGTGTGTAAATAATTAATTTTAAGACAAGCACAATGTATTTCTGGATTTTATACATTATGTATTTGATGCTTTGCATACCCGTGAGGTAACATCTCACTTGAGGCTGTCTAAAAAAGCAATGCAAAAGGTTCCATTGAACTATACCTATTAAAGACGATGTCAGATTGCAATCTGATTAGTTTAAATGATGTTATGCCCAAAACACGCCCATTGGTTAATCAAGAGACTAAACACAACCCTTTAGCACTCTGCCTTACTTTTTGCACAGATCATGTGCAGTGGAAATAGCAAAGTGCTATGAGGTTTAGACTGTGCACAATAGATCATTAACATTAACATTATGTCTGAGTATTGGACTCTAACAGGGTGTGGGACTCAAACTAGAACAGAGTAAGTCCTAGTAGGTCATAGCTTGTGTACAGATCTGTTAAGTTGCCAATAAACCTCTCACTTGAGTCCACCATCTGAATCAGATTATATGCCCATTAATTAGAAAAGTGGATTTGGACAGTCCCAAAATGCACTTGTACAGATGCTATGCACTTTAGACCATGCACTTTCAAAAAGGCCTTGAATCCCGTTGTCTCTTATTAGTGACATCAATGTACCAGAATGTGGTGTTCCAACTCCAGAACAAGAAACCAGTTGTGTTGAATCTTGAGCAGAAATTTACAGTACAAGTACCATCAGTGCGTTAACTGTCCCAATAATAAATGATCTAAAATACAGCACTAAGTGGGCTGACCTGGTCAGTTGACCACTCAGAGGTTTGACTGACATTGTTTTTATGTGACAGGGCTGTAAAACATGAATTTGAACTGAGAACTATATACTGTAGTGAAAAGGAGCAGAGTATCACTAATCTAGGATTTACTTGAGGGTGGGGAATTTGCTGAGTGAATCAGGAGTTGGAATGAATTCCATTTTAGATCTGTTGTAGCTCTTTTTATCACTTAAGGCTGGTAAAGAGAATCATGTGTGTCTTCTCCTTCCTTGCTTCAGGTGTGGACCCATCATCAGGACAGGTCAGGCCTAGGAGGATGCGCCCGTGTTGCTTGCTACACAATGGAACTGCGATGAGTCAGAGATGGGAACCAACCAGTCCATCCCCATGTCTCCAAAGTAACCATCTATCTGTCGTGGCCAGGTGAAACGTGAGCATGTCCATGGACTTCTCCAGTCACTGGAGTCCTTTGTACTGGATTAGGACCATCGCTTAACTGCCTACAAAGTCCAGGAACCAATGGTCAGGTTGAATTAATATTCTTACACTTTGGTGAAATCAAGCCTCCACGTGCAAAAACACCACGAATGGCTGCATTCTAGCTCAGTTAAAGACAGACAAAGAAGGGACTGTTGTTCCTTAGAGGAGGTACCCGCTCTCTGTGTTCCCCATAGTTCTAAGTGTGTTGTGGTTCATTGCATTTTAAAACAGGTCCAATTATGCGCTGACTATTTCAGACCGGATATCATACTTTAGGCTACCTTTGGACAGAGTCTTTCTGCTGGTTTCCATTCAGGATCTGACCCATGAGGTCTGGGAAAATAACCAAAGTGGAGCTTGGCAGGTTCTCTCACCACAGTGGAAATAAAAATGTAGCCACGATGATTTATGCACGTAAATACAAATGATAAAAAAAAGGTCTTTGTGCAGAGGGAGGCGAGGTGGAGGACATATAAAAAGAAACCTTTTCACACAGTGTGGGAATGAGAAAAAGTAAAAGTGTGAGATTCATTAAATGGAATAAAAAATTGTGAAAGTTTGGATCTTTCCAGGAACTGTTTCTCCCAGCTGCCTCTTCTGCGAAGAGCTCCCACTTCTCTTAGTGTTCTCTGTCTCCCTGCATGTTAGACAGCTGCAAAGAAATCATCCAGAGAAGAAATACAAAGAATATTGTAAAATTATTTTTTGATCCAGGTACATTCTGTTTCTCGGGTTTTCGGCGCTCACACTCACACGCGTTCACAACTGCAAGTTGCGGGGAGCAGCCAGTCTGATCCCTGAGTTCTCAGGAGTTCCGCTGGAGTAGCTGGGGATTAGACACCTTGCTCAAAGGCTAAAGTACCTAAAGTAAAACGGTACTTATACAGCACTTTTTTCAAACAAATGTCACAAAATGCATCACAAAAATACATGAAATATTAAAACACTCTAATAAATAACAAAACATACAAAATAAAGACAACTTGAAGGGCACTTAGAGAGCAAACACCTCGTGCCTTTTATTTGAGACCCATTTCACTCATCTTTGATGGCTGACCTTTGAGCTGGATGATCATGATGACATTATCTAGATATTAGGTTGTCATTTATAAGGCCACGGGGGGAAATGGAATCTATACCACTTCATCATGAAGCTGCATAAGTGGGGACACAAAATACAAAACATGCACTATGCACAATTTCCTCACTCATTTCATTCTTGCACAGTCACTCAGTATTTTAAAACCTATCTACTCCACACAGATTTACCATAGAGTGCCATACTGTTTGTATTTCTTCATAATTGATGTAAATAAAGTTTAAGGCATATTCAGTGACTTGGAAATGTTCATGTATCCATCCCCTGACATGTCTGAAGAAAACTGGCAATAATAAAGGATTATTAACTGAGCAAGCGAGGTTAGGTTTAATTTGTTTATATATATATATATATATATATATATATATATATATATATATATATATTATATATATATATATCTCAAATCAAATCATTTTATTTATATAGCACCAAATCACAACAAACAGTTGCCCCAAGGCGCTTTATATTGTAAGGCAAGGCCATACAATAATTACGGAAAAACCCCAACGGTCAAAACGACCCCCTGTGAGCAAGCACTTGGCGACAATGGGAAGGAAAAACTCCCTTTTAACAGGAAGAAACCTCCAGCAGAACCAGGCTCAGGGAGGGGCAGTCTTCTGCTGGGACTGGTTGGGGCTGAGGGAGAAACCAGGAAAAAACATGCTGTGTAGGGGAGCAGAGATCAATCACTAATGATTAAATGCAGAGTGGTGCATACAGAGCGAAAGAGAAATAAACTCTCAGTGCATCATGGGAACCCCCCAGCAGTCTAAGTCTATAGCAGCATAACTAAGGGATGGTTCAGGGTCACCTGATCCAGCCCTAACTATAAGCTTTAGCAAAAAGGAAAGTTTTAAGCCTAATCTTAAAAGTAGAGAGGGTGTCTGTCTCCCTGATCTGAATTGGGAGCTGGTTCCACAGGAGAGGAGCCTGAAAGCTGAAGGCTCTGCCTCCCATTCTACTCTTACAAACCCTAGGAACTACAAGTAAGCCTGCAGTCTGAGAGTGAAGCACTCTATTGGGGTGATATGGTACTATGAGGTCCCTAAGATAAGATGGGACCTGATTATTCAAACCTTATAAGTAAGAAGAAGAACTTTAAATTCTATTCTAGAATTAACAGGAAGCCAATGAAGAGAGGCCAATATGGGTGAGATATGCTCTCTCCTTCTAGTCCCTGTCAGTACTCTAGCTGCAGCATTTTGAATTAACTGAATGCTTTTCAGGGAACCTTTAGGACAACCTGATAATAATGAATTACAATAGTCCAGCCTAGAGGAAATAAATGCATGAATTAGTTTTTCAGCATCACTCTGAGACAAGACCTTTCTAATTTTAGAGATATTGCGCAAATGCAAAAAACAGTCCTACATATTTGTTTAATATGCGCATTGAATGACATATCCTGATCAAAAATGACTCCAAGATTTCTCACAGTATTACTAGAGGTCAGGGTAATGCCATCCAGAGTAAGGATCTGGTTAGACAATAACTTCAGTTTTATCTGAGTTTAAAAGCAGGAAATTAGAGGTCATCCATGTCTTTATGTCTGTAAGACAATCCTGCAGTTTAGCTAATTGGTGTGTGTCCTCTGGCTTCATGGATAGATAAAGCTGAGTATCATCTGCGTAACAATGAAAATTTAAGCAATGCCGTCTAATAATACTGCCTAAGGGAAACATGTATAAAGTGAATAAAATTGGTCCTAGCACAGAACCTTGTGGAACTCCATAATTAACCTTAGTCTGTGAAGAAGATTCCCCATTTACATGAACAAATTGTAATCTATTAGATAATATGATTCAAACCACCGCAGCGCAGTGCCTTTAATACCTACGGCATGCTCTAATCTCTATAATAAAATTTTATGGTCAACAGTATCAAAAGCAGCACTGAGGTCTAACAGAACAAACACAGAAATGAGTCCACTGTCTGAGGCCATAAGAAGATAATTTGTAACCTTCACTAATGCTGTTTCTGTACTATGATGAATTCTAAAACCTGACTGAAACTCTTCAAATAGACCATTCCTCTGCATGATCAGTTAGCTGTTTTACAACTACCCTTTCAAGAATTTTTGAGAGAAAAGGAAGGTTGGAGATTGGCCTATAATTAGCTAAGATAGCTGGGTCAAGTGATGGCTTTTTAATGGTTTTAATTACTGCCACCTTAAAAGCCTGTGGTACATAGCCAAATAATAAAGATAGATTGATCATATTTAAGATCGAAGCATTAATTAATGGTAGGGCTTCCTTGAGCAGCCTGGTAGGAATGGGGTCTAATAGACATGTTGATGGTTTGGAGGAAGTAACTAATGAAAATAACTCAGAACAATCGAGAGAAAGAGTCTAACCAAATACCGGCATCACTGAAAGCAGCCAAAGATAACGATACGTCTTTGGGATGGTTATGAGTAATTTTTTCTCTAATAGTTAAAATTTTATTAGCAAAGAAAGTCATGAAGTCATTACTAGTTAAAGTTAAAGGAATACTCGCCTCAATAGAGCTCTGACTCTTTGTCAGCCTGGTTACAGTGCTGAAAAGAAACCTGGGGTTGTTCTTATTTTCTTCAATTAGTGATGAGTAGTAAGATGTCCTAGCTTTACCGAGGGCTTTTTTTAGAGCAACAGACTCTTTTTCCAGGCTAAGTGAAGATCTTCTACATTAGTGAGACGCCATTTCCTCTCCAACTTACAGGTTATCTGCTTTAAGCTGCGAGTTTGTGAGTTATACCATGGAGTCAGGCACTTATGATTTAAGGCTCTCTTTTTCAGAGGAGCTACAGCATCCAAAGTTGTCTTCAATGAGGATGTAAAACTATTGACGAGATACTCTATCTCACTTACAGAGTTTAGGTAGCTACTCTGCCTGTGTTGGTATATGGCATTAGAGAACATAAAGAAGGAATCATATCCTTAAACCTAGTTACAGCGCTTTCTGAAAGACTTCTAGTGTAATGAAACTTATTCCCCACTGCTGGGTAATCCATCAGAGTAAATGTAAATGTTATTAAGAAATGATCAGACAGAAGGGAGTTTTCAGGGAACTGTTAAGTCTTCAATTTCCATACCATAAGTCAGAACAAGATCTAAGATATGATTAAAGTGGTGGGTGGACTCATTTACATTTTGAGCAAAGCCAATTGAGTCTAATAATATTAAATGCAGTGTTGAGGCTGTCATTCTCAGCATCTGTGTGGATGTTAAAATCGCCCACTATAATTATCTTATCTGAACCAAGCACTAAGTCAGACAAAAGGTCTGAAAATTCACAGAGAAACTCACAGTAACGATCAGGTGGACGATAGATAATAACAAATAAAACTGGTTTTTGGGACTTCCAATTTGGATGGACAAGACTAAGAGTCAAGCTTTCAAATGAATTAAAGCTCTGTCTGGGTTTTTGATTAATTAATAAGCTGGAATGGAAGATTGCTGCTAATCCTCCGCCTCGGCCCGTGCTACGAGCGTTCTGGCAGTTAGTGTGACTCGGGGGTGTTGACTCATGTAAAACAATTCATCCTGCTGAAACCAGGTTTCTGTAAGGCAGAATAAATCAATATGTCGATCAATTATTATCATTTACTAACAGGGACTTAGAAGAGAGAGATCTAATGTTTAATAGACCACATTTAACTGTTTTAGTCTGTGGTGCAGTTGAAGGTGCTATATTATTTTTTCTTTTTGAATTTTATGCTTAAATAGATTTTTACTGGTTATGGTGGTCTGGGAGCAGGCACCGTCTCTACAGGGATGGGGTAATGAGGGATGGCAGGGGGAAGAAGCTGCAGAGAGGTGTGTAAGACTACAACTCTGCTTCCTGGTCCCAACCCTGGATAGTCACGGTTTGGAGGATTTAAGAAAATTGGCCAGATTTCTAGAAATGAGAGCTGCTCCATCCAAAGTGGGATGGATCCGTCTCTCCTAACAAGACCAGGTTTTCCCCAGAAGCTTTGCCAATTATCTATGAAGCCCACCTCATTTTTTGGACACCACTCAGACAGCCAGCAATCAAGGAGAACATGCGGCTAAACATGTCACTCCCGGTCCGACTGGGGGGGCCCAGAGAAAACTACAGAGTCCGACATTGTTTTTGCAAAGTTACACACCGATTCAATGTTAATTTTAGTGACCTCCGATTGGCGTAACCGGGTGTCATTACTGCCGACGTGAACTACAATCTTCCCAAATTTACGCTTAGCCTTAGCCAGCAGTTTCAAATTTCCTTCAATGTCACCTGCTCTGGCCCCCGGAAGACAATTG